>NC_057871.1:967500-1130000 GCF_019740435.1 Gambusia affinis | reverse complement strand
TGTGCAATGATAAATAAAATATTTCACTTTCTAAGATGAAAATTAATCCTTCTGATGACAAAACATTCACTGTTTTAAACTGATAAATCTTGATCTTATGTTGTATTCATCTATCATTTGGTCATTGAAGTACAAATAAAATGTCTTAAGTTACACCAGTTTATTATAAATTATTTTTTACCTTTATTATAATGTTTTTAAGGAGAACCACAGTAATGATTTCATTACAAATATTCCCTTTAAGTTTGTCTTCTAAAACAGCATTAAGAAACTGCATAAAAACATTTTATCAAAATGTTTTCAACACAATCCGGCTTTTTGACTAAAGAAATACAAAAGATGCTCATGTCAAAGTAAAAACTGGTTTCTTTAGAATAATGACAAAAATGCAGAAGATTAAACAGATAAATTCACTGTAATAATAAACAACACTTGTAATATATGTTTTAATTAACTGTAAGCAGAAAAACTTCAAAATGACCAGAAATAATGTCTTAGAGGAACCTTCCTGTGTTGTGTGTCTCACTTACTGATAAAGTTCCTGAAAGATAAAACTTTGAATTAATATTCGAATTGAATGAATAATTGAATAATTGCATAATTGAATGGTTCTGTCGTTTGGACTGAATTGAATAAAAATATAATGAGACTTCATGAACGTAACGTTTGTTACTTTTTAAGAAACATGAAAGGCACAGATGTTTTCTTTTGGGAAGGTGTTTATTTATTTATTATGCTTTGTTGCATTCATGTCTGAATTTTATGCATGTAGTGAATGTTGCTGACTGCATATTAAACTAAGAGGAAAATAAAATGATCTGATGTTTATTGGTTTCTCTGACAGGATGAGAGTTTTTAGCTTTAAAGTTCTTTAACTTCCTCAAAGTGTGATCTGTTGATCGAAGAGTTAGCAATGCAGCCTCACTAACGAACCAAAGCAGCAATTAGTAGGGGAGGATGCTGATGTTGAACTGAACGGAGCCAAGCTTCACTCAACAATAACCAGGTTTGTGTTTGGGTGAGCGGCTCCCTGGAACTGGGGGCCAGTGGATGATGCATTCAGCACATTTAAGCCTGCAAGCAGGGTCGCTTTATTACAACAAAATGCCATTCTGCTCCCTCTTAACCCAAAGAGTCTTCCTCTGCTGCCAAGGCACATTTCAGGATGTGTGATAAATCCGTTGGCTGCGCCGTCGGTACCAGCAGACGCTCCCGCCCGTCACCGGGAGCCCGGCGGTCCGACGGCGGAGTTGTTTCACTGCACAGATCTCATTACCTAAAATCCTCAGCTCTGAAACAGAAGGTCAGGGATCAGCAAATCCTCACTTCTGGCCGCGCGGGCTTATGTTTCCATTCTGATGCAATTTTCCTTCTCCGGTTGCCTGAATATCACACTCATGTCCGCCAATTTGAAATCTCATCTAGGACTGGAGCGGCTCACACTCCTTCAGTTTTCAGCATACGAGCTGCGGTCCAAAACAAATGAGCTCTTTTCACAGCTGGAGATCCACAATGAGGCAACCTGAGCAGAATTGACCACAGATAAAACCTCAACAATCAATCAGAATTTATAAAATCACATTCCTGTCAATTTAAATCATAGCTTTTATCTTGAAGCAACAATTTTACCTTGTTTTCCTTCACGCCTGATTCATTTCATTTGTGTTATTCTTGAAGTGTTTTGTTGAGGAAAACATAAAATGTTTTTAGTAGATTTGATATGATGTGAAAACTAGGGCTTGGGATTTTAGAGCATTCATCTTGAATCATTAATTACGGAGACGCATGTAATAATTTTTTTGTACATACAAACTTTCCAGGCGGAACCTTTGTACTTGTGTGTTTCTGGTACACTCGTATTTGTGATGCACAACTGACATCCACAAACAGGAACAACGAAGCCGCCTCTCTGGTTCCACTGGAGTTCATTCCTCCAGCTCCCAACTCACAAGAAAGCCCGATAAAAAATGTGAACAATTTCATATGTGGATGTAAACCCAGCTCAGAATTTGCTTAATATTTCTTATTTTGTGTGTTACGTTTGTGTTCACTCAGCCAGATGGATGCTAAGAGGGACGACTGAACTTTCTGGAATGATGCCGACTCAAAGGCTGCTGTTCTACACAACAATATCCCTGTCAGCTTTATACAAATGAAATGAAATATAGTCAAAGCCAGAAGGAAAGTGATAAACAAGCACACATGGCTCCACAGCGCAAATCTAATGCTATTCCTGGAGGCCCTTCCAACAATCTAGTTATTTTATCACAAAAAACGTCAGATGAAGCGCAATTAGGCCTCCGCTGTGAAAAATCGTCCCTGTTGCTCAACAAACAGGTGGTGAATCTGATTATGACGGAGTCAAGGTGGAGAAAACTCATATTAGCTGTGAGCCGCTCTGTGAGGCGCAGAACACATGATTTATAGGAAACACGAGGAATTTCCACGTGATACATGGAATCTCATAGACGCAGAACGACAGAGTGATACGGGTTACGTTTCAAACTAATTTTAGATCATTTGGTTTAAAAATTATGATGCAATATTTGGGCCGGAAAAATTTTTTTTTTTTAAATTATGAGAATAAATTTGCAGACTAACGACTGAAAAATACCAGAAAGAAGTTGTGAAATTGCTAGAAAAAGGTTATTTTAATGAGAGCAAAATGTTGGTTGTTATCCAGATCTGACATGAGTCGATGATTTAATCCACGATTCTTTTATAGAAATAGACTCGGTGGGTAAAGAACTGTTCAGGA
The DNA here is from genome assembly GCF_019740435.1 of Gambusia affinis. Classification (NCBI taxonomy): domain Eukaryota; kingdom Metazoa; phylum Chordata; class Actinopteri; order Cyprinodontiformes; family Poeciliidae; genus Gambusia; species Gambusia affinis. The sequence continues at coordinate 1,127,242 of NC_057871.1, read as the reverse complement.
GTCTGTTATCAGTCCTATTTGTAACATTGATACCAAAGAACAACTTCACAAGAAGCTCAGGAGTTTTTGTGTAGAAGTTCTCACAAAATTATCACTTTATTCTCCTGATATTATGACTTTATTCTGGAATTATTACGAGATTATTCTTGTAATATTTTGACTTTGTCTTACATCTTTTTTCTCATAATACTAAGACTTTATTTTGATAATTACTATATTTATGACTTCTCGTACAACTTTATTCTCACAATGTGATAATTTCTCATAAGTTTTCCTAAATACGTGGGAAGAAATTACATTCTGTGATTTTAAGGTAATAACATTTTTAAGAGAGAAAACTAAAAATTTAGTAAAATGGTCAAAAACTCAGAACACCAGTGTTTCACCTTTCAGATGTTAACATTAAAAACTTGCTCATTTTGACATAGAGAGTGTTTTTGAACTGACGGAGGAAGTCGGAGTACCTGGGAACAATCAAAGTCTGCAGAAGGAGAGGATGCTAACGGCAGGCAGAAAGAGTCCTGGACGGGATTCCAACCCCTGACCTGCTGCACACCAGGAATCTAAAATCTGATTTTTTTATCTTTCTGTTCAGAGACTCACTGATCTCTGAGTAGAAAACCCACATCCTCTCCTCTGAATGAGAGATGATCATTACTGTTTATCATGTTCATCATCAGCCTGTGGTGTCAAACAAAGACGTTCCAGATGAATCGTGTCCCGTTTCGCCCCCTGTAGTTTTCAGTAATAAACACGATTGGTTGGTGTTGCAGCTGCTGAGCTCGTCCTTATGGGACTCTCCAGTTTCTACCATGATGTTCTTCAACAATTTTATCAAGCAAACAATCTTCATGTAGCAGCACTCCAGAAAAATGTTGACTGAAGGAAAGCGTTTCCTCGGTTTCTGTGTCAGATATGAGGAAGAGAAACGCAGCCTGAGCGCCTCCACAGTGATCCTTTAAGCCGCTATCAGCACTAATACAACAAGATGCCGCTGCTTTACAATTTCATTGATTGAGGATTAACTTTCTTATGATTAAAGGTCCTCTTCCAAAGAGGGGCTCTTCAGAGCGGCCATTAGGCGATATCTGGTTGTTCCCCCCGCTCCCTCCGTTACTGTCAGCATCTCTGAGCGCTGCTGTGACCGCTGTGGACACACACTGCTAACACACACTGCTAACAGCATCTGGTTCTGATGCTGATGTCGTTTTCTACATGCATCCATAAAATCATGTAATAAATCCTGTAAAAACAGCAGAAATACAATGTTGGGATTTCACATCCAAAGAATGGATGGAGCAGAAACACATGCACCCACTTTACAGCCGGCTGGGGAATTAGATCTTAAAGCTGGGAGCTGAAATTGCAAGAATAAGGAAAAAAGGCAATAAAATTAACATGCTGCTTAGCTCAGAGTTAATTAACTGGCTTCTTTTCTCTTCCTTGACAGTTCATGTGAAACAGAAAGAAAAGAAAACAGGTTTTTTTTTTGGTAAATTGTTGCCTTGCACGTTTTGCTCCTTAGCAATGTAATCCATTATTTTAGATGGAGGTTACACGGTTCACGTTTTCATCTTTCTAAAACGCCCATAATAATGAAAACAATGAAAAACAAATTAAAAGTTTGACTGCTTCATGCTGCAGAAGTTCTCGTCTATTCAGATTTATTACCTGAACATTATTCCTCATGAATTAAACATTAGAGTACAGTTGCAGGCAATTTTATGAATTTAGGGATTACGGCTTAGTTAGAATTCTCTAACTGATCCCATAAAACAGCCACTTTAGATGCATTGTGTGGGCAGAGGAGAGACTAGACGCTGCTTTTTTTGTCACTTTGAAGTTTTCAGGTAAATCTATAAGAAAGATTAATGGCCTGCTTGGAAGAAAAGCTCCGCAGCTAAAGTGCAGGTTTAGAATAGCAGCAAATCGTGATGACAGCGTGTCGCTGCACTGCAGCAGAGTTCAGCGGCGCGCCGTCGTGACGGCCCGGCCGTCCGCAAGCAGCAGTCCAACGTGTGATTACTGAGGGATAAGTTCACTTGGCTTTGGTGTAATCCTGAGAAGGGATTAAAGGAAAACAGCAGTGCTTTTCAATCCATATCCTCTTAAACGCAGGAATTACAGCAATTAGCGCAGAGCAGGAGACTTGTGAGGGCTGGAGTAGTCAGTAGATTAGCCCAAAAATCAAAAGAAGTCTACTTAAAGCTATACAGCCGCTCATAATCCCTTCTCATGTAATCAGTTTGGGGAGAAAACGTCCCACTGGGGGCCGGCACCGCAGCCGCTGATCGCCGTACAACAGCTGGCAGGGGGGCCGTAAAGAGACCACCGCGCCTGATGCTTCTCACATTAAGTTTCAACGTACAGATAGCGTGACTCTTCTCCAGCGATATCTGCTGCCACTTTACTGCGACTGCCAAGGTCATATCTGATGAAAACTTGATGAAGCAGCAGTTCATCTTTCCCTCCGTCTCTTTCCCCCTCCTCTCTTCTCAAACTCCGTCCCACCTCCATCTCTCCTGGCACAGACGTATTGAGCAGAGGGGGACCGCCGAGTTTTAATTACACCAGAATCCAGAGAGTTAATTGAACACCGCACAGGCCCTAATTTCACTTTACAGCAAATCAAGATGTTAGTTATGTAAATTGTGAGGCGTCCCTCTAGGGGATGGAGGACTCCTGCCAGACACCAAAGTCACTCCCTCCCCACTGCCACCAAGCTGCTGCCTCTGCAACTCACCTGAAGGACCTTCCTCCACAGAATGCTCTGATGGATTCTGATCAGATGCATTTTCATTAGACAGACCTCAACTTTTACTCAAAGTGGATAGACCACTGACCACCAGACATGGAAACACAGAACATAAATATCAGAATCGCTGTTTTAGACCCTTAATGGTCTCTGCTTACAGAACATTTGCATTCAGCTCTCACATCTGTTATCAGTAGACAGTGGTAGCTGCCAATCACTCGACACGATTCACTATTTATTATTATAAACCAATTGGAGAGTTGACCCTGACATTCCGATACAATACTTATTGATTCAAATGCAACTTAAAGAACCAGGACTTTTTTATGTAACTTATCAGAGCTGATAAAAATGACATGTTGGGTTTCCCAGGGTTCCATCCTAGGACTCCTCCCACTGGTTCAGATTGCAACATACAATAAGTTTAGCTACCATAGCGATGCAGATGATACGCAGATCTATATTACAAAGTCACCAGGGGACTATGACACCATTCAGGTGCTGCAAAGGATTAGAACAAATGCATGGATCTAACATGAATACCTCCAACTGAACAGAAACAAAGCTGAAGTTATTATCTTTGGACCTAAAGAGGAACGATCTACAGTCATAGATCTAGAGTCTTAGATCTACAGTCATAGATCTAGAGTCTTAGATCTACAGTCATAGATCTACAGTCTTAGATCTACAGTCATAGATCTACAGTCATAGATCTACAGTCATAGATCTACAGTCATAGATCTACAGTCATAGATCTAGGGTCAGAATCAGTTATTACACCTGGAAACTGAAGATCAGACAGATTTCTGGCGTAGTGATGAACTCTGTCCTGAACCTTCAGACCCACATAAAGACGGTTACAAGGTTGGCCTTCTATCACCTGAAGAACATTTCCAGGATCAAAGGACTAATGTCTGAATAAAATCTAGACAAAGTCATTCCTTTGTTTATCTATAATCACATTGATTACTGTAAGAGCATCTTCACAGGTCTGCCTAAAAACAAAGAAATAAAAAAAACGAGCATCCAGCTGCTGCTGATCCAGAACGCTGCAGCTGGTGTTCTGACTAAAACCAGGAAGACAAATAAAATCACCCAGTTCTAAAATCCTTCACGGAGAGAACAGACTTTAAATGACTTTAGTTAGTTTATAAATCACTGAACGGCTTAGCACCACAATACATTAACGATCTGCTGTTGTTGCATCGACCTTGCAGAACCTCTCAGGTCTTCTGGTTCTGTTCCGCATTAGAAACAGAACCAAACACGGAGAAGCAGCATTCAGTTTCTATGCCCCTCTAATCTGGAATACACTGAAAAATGGCTGAAACACTGAGTTCCTATAAATCAAGGCTAAAAATTCACCTGCTTAGAGTTACCTTTAATTAGTAGAAACTGGAACATCAATAATTTTCATCTTTTTTCCTACTTTTCATCACCACTGTCCATTATTTTGACATTGCAATGTGCTGCTTTATGTTTTCATCAAAGCTCATTGAATTGTTCTGTTATTGCTGAAACTTGCCTTTTGTGTCTCTGTGTGTGTGTGTGACTGTGTGTGTGTGTGTGTGTGTGTTGCTGCTGATTTCAAACAGTATTTGTCTTGAGATGCACGCCTCCTAGTGGCCTTGTAAAAACCCACCGGATCCTGACTGGTTTAGTTCTGATTTTAAAGTGATGATGATCACTGAAGGTGAAAACGCTGCGAATGGATTTCTCCAGGATCCATGTTGAGATATGCAGCTGTAAAAAGGAGAGCACTGTAAATGTGTTGATTGAATTAAGATCTCTGAGGAGCCGCTTCGTTAAAAACATTCGGACCATTGTTTCTCTCTGATTCCACGACAGTGAGAGCGCTGACCCGCTGGTTCTGCTGGAGGCTAATTCACTCTGCTCCCCATAAGGTTTGTTTGCGCTGTGGGCCTCATGGGTAATCCCATCGAGCCGCAGCTATGGCTGATAACATGAGCCTTATCTTAAATACCTGGAAGTGGATGGCGGTTCTGGTTTGTTGGAAGCTGTCAGTAGTGCTCCAGTGAGGAGTCTCTACTGATAGGACTATGGGTTGCTCCATATTCAGCTCAACATGAGGCCGTATTACACGGTTGGAGCTTGTACATTTTTCAGATGCTGCAGAGGAACTGGCGGCGAAAAGAGCAGCACTAAAATTTCATAAATATAGAAAGATGCCTGAGGAAATTAGGTGGAAACTTCAGTTAGAGCAGATCTTTCTTTGATTTCTGGGTCATCTTTAAATAAAAAGATTTAAGAAATTAACAAAGTTCTCATCCTGAGCTGGAGAAGCACATGTAATCCATTAGCCGTCAGATTTGTTGGGCTGTCTGTGACCCGAGCAGAAGTTGTGAGGAGCTCAGAGGGAGCTCTCTAAAAGCTGAGGAAATTCAACCAGGCAGCAGGAGGGCTCATGATTTGCCACAATGAGAGCTTTCTGAGAATTCTCCTGAAAGACATGAGTAACTCCCTCCACACTGTAAGTGATTTTGCCCCTCTGGTGTACGGTCTAAAAAGGACGGATACATTTTCAATCTGCCTCTCTGCTCGAGACCTCACAGTGAAGGACCGTTAGACACTCAAAGGCACTTACTTAGATTTCATAGAGCTTGTTCCCTTGCTTGTGGTAATTAGTAAAACAAAGGTGGCAGCCAACTGCAAATAGCCAAGGTCTCTGTTTGTAATCAAGCAATTTGGATAAGCAACCGTTAAAGATTGCAGCTATTAATGATTATATTTTTACTGATTTGTTGAGTATTTAATTATTTGAAACAACGGTGTTTTTAAGACCTGAACATGTTAGCAGGTGCAGCTTATCTGTTGAAACGTGGATAAAATGTGACAAGATATTAATAATTTATAAGGGATTGTTTAGTGCTGTGTTTAAGTTTGATCCAAGTACAAGAAATTTCATGTTTCCCACTTAATGGAACATTTGTGTTTGCTTTGGAAGAGTTTAGCTGGTGTTTGAATAAAGTGCTGAAGGTCAGAGGAAGATGCCCAGAGAATGAAAAGTGTTTCTGAGGCGGATTATTTCCAGGTGTTTCCTACAGCAAATTCTGATCTCATCTGTGAGAAAATTTCCCTAAATGTGCCAGAAAAGACAAATCTTTTTCATCTCTTAATGGAAAGAAATTAGACCTACAGTAATAACTACAAGTATTAACTTGTGAGTAAACTGCAGCCAGTGGCAGCAGCTGGACCGGAGTGAGGCGTGTGTTCGGAGAAGGACAATAAACGGGTTTGGCACAGATCTGGCTGCGTGCTGACGGAGAAAAGCCGCCTCGCTCTCCATCCCTCTCTTCCTCATGGTTTATTTCTCTCTGATTCTTTTTATTCTCAGCTCTACTGAGACTAATTATTTTGTGAAGTTTCACTCGCTGCTAGTCCTCCTTTCTCTGTTTGACTTTGATTCTTCCACCCAAACCAGACCCACTGTGGTTTTTTTGTGCTGCCGCAGGTTTATTTGTCTCTATCTGCTGTCAACTCTTCTTAGAGGAACGCAGGCAGAATGTGGCTGCACGAACCAACGCAGGGTTACAGTTTCTCATCACTTCTTTCTGCTCCTCTGTACACTACGGCGTAGCAATAGAGGCAACGCCTGGTGAAAATTAGAATCAATGATGATAAAGTGTACTCTGAGGAAGAAGAGGTAGAAAGCTAATATTTTTTTCTGCCACACTGTCAGCTCACAGAAACACGATGAGCCTCGAGCTCTGAGCTCACTAATGCCTTTTATTTGACTTATTTAAATATTCAGATTTGGGCAGACTACAGATGACAAGACATATGTGTTTGTGTTTTAATGAGAAGCACATCTCTGGCTAAATTCAGAGACTAATTTGCACACAGGCTGGCTCACGCTTTCATGCTAATGATTGATAATGTTTTATTAATGCAAAATATTCTCTGCCAAGGACCTAAACAAATTGTGGCAATTTAGTCCTCCCAATGTGCGGTATCAATCATTTCCACCAAGAAACCATCATGCATCACTGCTTCTTTCTTTGAAAAAAAGGCTCTGATGTCCGGAGGCGGCAGCTGCACACTTCTGACAGAAAAAAAGCAAAAGTTTCTTTTCTCCAAAGCCAGAAAACAATTTCTTAATTGTTTGCGAACAAAATCACAAAATTTAAAATGCAGAAAGGTTTTAATTTGAACAGTTGTAATGCAGCAAGCTGCTTATGACAGCAGAATTGTATTTTAAAGGCCGAACGATGGCATGGTGTTGTTTTCCACTAATGAGAGGCCAGATGCCTGGAAACAAGAAGGGAAGGCTGCATTTTGACACAAGCACTATTTAAGAAGAAATCACAGTTAGAAAAAGGTGCTGTTTTTGTTTTAGGCTCCGAGTTGATCAAAAAAGAAACAGGAAGGTTATGAAGTGTGAAGTGGGAGTAAAATTGGCTCCAGCAGTCAGATGGATGGAAAGTAACATCCAGCAAATGTGGAAGCTGCTTTTTCCTTCACCAGTTGTCTGTTTAGTCATAATTATTTTAATTAGAAGTCATAACATAGAAAAAAATCATTAATAAATTGTTGTTATGCACCAAGAAAAGCAGCCAGAAGAATCTGGCTGGTCCACAGTCAGTGAGAGTGAGCCTACTTCGTGCTGTCAGGTGGGTTCTGTCATCACAGGGAATTTGTGATGTAACACATCACATTTTAATTTTACTCATGTTGTCTTTGTTCAGTATGAAAGCCTGGCTGATGATGCCAAACATTGGGAAATCTCTATGGGAGCAAATTTATTTTAAAAATGTCTATTATAGCCACATCTACATTATTTTGTTTAGCCAATTGTATTTTAAACAAGGTGTAACAGAACGAAGTCATGAGCTACCTAAACATTTCATTTTATTTTCCTTTATTTAACCAGGTAAATAAAGATCTCATTTTCAGGGACCTGGGCAAGAAAAAAAAACAGATGTCAGAGATGGTCACAAGTCATTTCTCCAAGTCCAACTCAAGTCATTGAGGGTCTAGTTCAAGTCAAGTCTCAGTCAATCCCAAACGTTTTGTGAGGCGTCCCGCTGGCTCATGGACTCTGAGCCTCCCAGACGTCGGACCAGGAAAGAGAAAAGGACTGAGACGGACAGCAGCCGTCAGTCGAGGGATTCATGGATTTGCAGTGAACAATTTTTACAAGGTCAGAATAACGTTTATATACTTCATAATAACACAAAATTAAATTTTTCATTTTGGAGAAGGTATGAATCCCATCATAACCATGGAGAAAATGTTGCCTAAAAAACTGGTTGGTGTTTGAGGCCCCTGGGTCAGGATGCTGATGTACCAACCTGAATGAACCAGGAGAGAGAATCACGACCAGAACGCGTCACATTTATTACTTTATTAGTTCATCAACAAACCTTGATAATTTAAAGCAACGATGCTTTAAATCAGGGGTGTCAAAGTCAAATGGACGGAGGGCCAAATAAAAAATCTAGCTACAAGCCGAGGGCCGGACTGATCGAATGTTCATTGAGATTTTTTTAAATGACGCATTTGGTCTAGTGCAGCGGACCGGCCCAAGCCTTCGTAAATTTCCTGCGGACCGAAGTGCGCGAGAGGATCGAACGGGGTGCATCTCGCATTTTTTTCAGACGGGGTGCCGGCTTGCTGCGGGCCGGTTCTAATAATAGATCAATATCATCCCAGGGGCCGTAGAAAATCTTCTCGCGGGCCGGATGTGGCCCGCGGGCCTTGACTCTGACATATGTGCTTTAAATGATCTTTCTTCCATAAACCTTGTTTCCTTTTCACAAGTAATAATTAACTTGAACACTTTTCCATCATCATCGTTTCCTTACATGAGGACCAGTAAGGCATGGAGCATTAAACAGGATAAATTAATTAATTAATGAACCAACAATAGTGTCTCTACTTTAATCTTTGGCTAGGCTCACTTTACTCTCAAAGCTACTTTATGAGTCACAAAATAATATGTACTAAATATTATGCAATCAAAAGCAAAATTAAGCTTCTAACACCAGTTAGGTGACGTAGTTGTAAAAGGTGAGTGCATTAACTTTATAGTTATGGTATCTAATAAACAATTCATTGTTCAGTGTTTACATTTGTTAATGCTTCTCTCTTTTTTTGCCTTGTAAATTATTCAACCATTGATGCTGAGACTAAATGAAAGCGTCGCTGAATAAAAACATGCAGACCTTGTAAATTTTTGCTAATTCTGCTGAAGTTTTGGTGCTGTGTGAATGAATCCCTCAGTTGTGTTTTTTCTATCAGAACCATAAAAAATCCCCACATTCTGTCCAGATTCTAGGTGTTTTTAATAACGATGAAGATTTATTTGGTCCATTTCTTCTTAGTTTATTAATGTCTGTAAAATGCCAGCCATGCACTATTAAATCTCTTGATGGAGTCTTTTTTCACCAACTCCTCCACATCTAAATATACATATTTTATTGCATTTAAACAGCTTACTCAGTTCCTCATCATTTCCAGGGGGTTTTCTGCCTTGATAAGCATAACCCTGATGAGAGATAAGTGAGGACATCACACCCACCATCTCTGTCAGTACTTTGGTTTTCATGTTTGAGTTTAAACTGAAAACCAGTTTTCAGTTTACTGGAGATCCAGATTTTACATTTAGATGCTGTTCCAATTAGAGTTAAACTTCCCAGAAGGATGAATATGTGACTCTATCTTTGTACCTTCAGAGGTGAGTGAATTTGCAGCTATTCTGATCCGTAAATTGAACTACAGATGTTAAAACTGGGGCTTTGAGACTCTTTGATCATAGAATTACATTCAATTTGTCTTTCGTTGAAGTGAAATCTTTTTTTGTGTAAACAACTACAATGTCCTTGATAAGGAAACACTCAGACCAAATGTCCAAAAGTAAAACCTCAGAACAAACTGAAGCCAGTTGGTGAGATAATTTGCTGCCTGTTAGGAAGGAAACAGCGAAGAACCTTTTGACGTTCTCTGAACTCCAGTTCATCAAACAGAGAAACATGGAGACTGTGATCAAAGCTCACAATATTAAAACAGCACAAAGTGAAGCTGATGAACATCAGTGGCTCTGCTGTTAGGGAAATAACCTCAGCTTTTACCAAAATGGAGCTGATTTCCATGATCACTATCAAAATGTTCATATCATTACATCCCAAAACTCTCCACTCAACTGATTCATAAAACAAAGTTTGAGGGGAATGAAAAGAAATCAAAATGCACTTAAAAATAATTTCTCATTAGTTTTTTACATCTTGTCATCTTAGTTTATTCCTTGTTCAGTTCATCTCATTATTTCTGTTTTGGATTTGTTCCTTCAGAAAATTAAATCTTTCTGTTTGTTTGTTTCTATATCAGGTTCTGACTTTTTCTTTATGTTCTTCTGCTTTGTCTTTCATCTCACATGTTATTCTGCCCCCATTCCCTTCACCTGTTCCCTTTCTGAGCTGCACCCACTCACGCAATAACCAGTCCACCAGAAGAAAAACCAGTCCATCAGAACAGAAACCTGGACAAAAACCAGTCCATCAGGACAAAAACCAGGACAAAAACCAGTCCATCAAGACAGAAACCAGGACAAAAACCAGTCCATCAGGACAAAAACCAGGACAAAAACCAGTCCATCAAGACAGAAACCAGGACAATAACCAGTCCATCAGAAGAAAAACCTGGACAAAAACCAGTCCATCAGGACAAAAACCAGTCCATCAGGACAAAAACCAGTCCACCAGAAGAAAAACCAGGACAGAAACCAGGACAAAAACCTGGACAAAAACCTGGACAAAAACCTGGACAAAAACCAGTCCATCAGAACAGAAACCAGGACAAAAACCAATAAACCCGATTCGTCTGCTGGTTATATAAACTTCAGCACATTTTTCTGACTTCAGCTTCTATCTGAAAGCTTTAGTTTCATTTTTATATATAACTAATCAATAGGTTGAACAGCTACAGGTGATGTAACTCATAACAAGATTTAAAATCCGTGTGAAAGATAAAGAGTGAATTCATAAACCTGCCTGGCACTCAAACGTTGAATATTAGAAAGACATTCATGTAGTTTTTACATTTTAGAGCAGCTTCAGTTAAAGCCACGTGTTTCTTTCCTCCATGTTTCTCCTGAATAAAACTGGCAGCGTTGCTTACAGGTCCACATGACTGCAACGCGCTAAAACTGATAGTTGGGGCAGAATGTAAATAGCATCATAAAATACCAGCATCAATGTTTATGGCAGGTATAAGAAACGAGGGTGAGAGGGAAGAAGAGCGGAGGAGGAGATTTTTTTATCTGTGGAAAAAAGAGGAAGGAGAAACTTATTTCTGAATCTGCATTTGTTCTGTTCAGGCAACACCAGGAAGTTCTGCCCACAAGTCTCACACCGAAATATTCACTTACTAGATTTATTACACCACCGCGGGCATCATGAGAAATGAGCTACCAGACATCAATGAAAATACACCTGAGAAGCAGAATATATAATATTAACGGAGATCAAACATACCGAAGCAAAGTATTGACTGAAAAGCTCAGAGACGAAACATAATAAGCAAGCAGAAGATAAGAAGGAGCACAATTATGAGAGATCAGAGCCGAATCCTTCAGTCATAAAAGAAACAAAGTGGGAGAAAGAAAAGCTTTGCCTCAGTCAAAATGTCGCTGCGCCGCAATAATGACCGGGTGCAGAAAAACATCCAACATCGATCACTTACAGAGAGCCTCAGAAAGTCCAACATTTCAAAAACAATTAGCAGGTGAGCCTTTTACAGCTCCAGGAAGTTCTTAAAAATATGATATCTGGCCGGCCTTCAAGCGGCCATGTGGAATCAATATGGCTGGAATTAATGGCCGACTTAACAAGGCACTTAAAACCCTCTTAACAGGACAGATAAAAGCCCAGTGAACTTTGAAATGTAATGAACATTTTTTATCCTCACAAAGCTACTGGCTTTATTAGCTGCAACAAATGAAGCCGACTCTTAAATGAGACATTCAAATTGACTTTTAATAAATGAAGGAGGCTGAAACTCCAGGAGAGGTTTTGGAGAAAGATCTGAAGGTTAACGGAGATCCGTCTTCCTGTTTTGTTGTTTTGGGTTTTTCTCCTTCAAGCTTTCCGCTAAGACTGAAAATCTACGACCATCTGCAGCTGCAGGCTGCGCTGACACCTGAAAACTGGAGCCTGATCCGTTTTAAACCCTGATCCCGGTGATACAGTCAGTCTGTCGAGTTTCACTGCAACTTTAAACACCAACGGTTAAATTAAATGTTTAAAATCATTTCAAACAAAATGCAAAAGTAAGTGAATCATTTTGTGTCCATCAGTCTGTCCCCCGTTTCCAAAAACATCACAAATATAATAATATTGTAACTGAAAGCAAACGAGCTGCAGTTTACAACAATTTGGGTTATTTATTCTGTCATAACAGAGTTATATTCTCACCATTTATAACAGTTTCACAGTAAATATTTAGTTAGTAACTTCTTTTGCTCTAATTTAAATATTTAGCTTGCTAACTAAATGTTTACTTTGGCGATATATTTAGTTTTTGAACTAAATATGTAGCTTACTTATTAAATATTAAGTTAGCAAGCAAACTATTTAGTTCAAAATATTTAGTTAGTTAGAAACTTGCTATCTAAATATTTAGCTGGTAAACATTTAGCTTACTAATTAAATATTTAGTTTCAAACTGACATTTATAAATAACTAAATAGTCTGAATAACCAAAATTATTCCTGTTCATTTTGAACGTGTAACTTTTCAAAGAGCAGCTCTGATCTTAAATCAAACAGTGGCTGTCTTAGTAATGGTTTCTGAGAAAATCAATTTTCATAAAACAGTTTTCACCGTGAAGAATTTCCAATCAGTGATTGATGAGGTCCTTCATTAAGTGGGTTCTCCAGAACCACAGTGGACATTTTGTCCAGACCCTCTTCCATTTTCAGCCTTAGATTTCTGGAAAGAGTTTGTATTTCTGACGCTGTGGCGCGGCACTTTATTTGTGTTGCACATTTTCAGCTGCAAGGCGATTCAAAGAGCTTTGCATGATTAGATGGAAAATAAAAAAACAACAAACAATCTGAAAACTTTACTTTGCAGGGGAAACATAAGGAAAAATGATGACAGGTTGGAAACCGACACACTTATGATGTTCCAGTTAATAATGGAGAGCAGCTCTAAATCGGGTTTTCAGCTTTCATTTAAACAAAGTCAGTGTTTGACATTTAACATTTAATGAAAGAAACACTTTCATTTAAATAAATGTTTTCTGGACGTTTTCCAGTAGAGCATAAAAACTGAATGAGACTTTGAAGGAGCGCTCCAGTTTCCACGGTTCACCGTAGAGACGATGCTGTTCTCAACTTCCTGTCCCCATCCTCTCCTCTGCAGAGAAAAAACGGGCACTGTCCCTTTAAGACAGCATTTTAAAGATATCCACAAAAATCCTTTTTTGTTTCTTCAAAATAATTTCATCCAACCTAGAATTTGGACATTAGAGATTTCTGGCGACCATTTGTATTAACCTTTCTCATAGACGTGTTACAAAATACTTTGACATTTGTGGCCATGGCAACAGGAACTGTAATAAAGTCGAGGGCAAATGAAACAGTTGTAAGGCGCTCTGTATAATTTGCTTGACTTTAAAGATGAGGAGTATTTTTCTGTACTTAGCAAAAGCCTCTGGTGTGTGTGTGTGTGTGTGTGTGTGTGTGTTTTTAGTCATGACTGTCAGCTGATGAGCTTCTGCATATTAAAAAATCATTTGTACTCAGTTATTACTTCTCTGCAGTAGGAGGAGAAAAGGAAACAGCTGCATGTTGGGAGTTTAAAATAAAATGGAAAAATTAGTTTCGCTTTTAATCAAACTAAACTTTCTGAGACGGACGTCATTTAAAAAATGTTCTTTTGCATCTGAACAGAAATAACTTGTGAACAGTTTTAATTTATTAATTAACCTTCTGATAAGTGTTTGATGTTTTTCTGCAGTTTTAAAGTTATCTTTGGTGAAGAGCTCCAAGTCTCTGAGTTTGGAAGCCGTCATCACCACTTTGAGAGATTATTACTGCCAACGGTCAGATGCAAAGTGCAGCAGAAGAGGAGATGAGATCTAGAAGATCTGCAAGATCAGATCATTCAGAACAGAAAGACCTGCAGCCAGAATTTCCTCTGAAAGGTTTAGAATCCGTTCAGCGCACCAGATCGGTCTGACAGAAGGTTTCTGAACTTTTCATTCAGATTCAAAAACATTTGACTTTAATATTTGTTGCTACTGGTTTTGCAGAATTTAAGAAAAGTCAAGCATTTCAGCCTGGAGGAGGAGCTTTAAACGCAACATCAGGAAGACAAACGTAGTTAAAAAGGAGCAACTTGCTGCAGGAGGATCTGCTGATTTCTTGGGTTCTTGGAAGGAGGATTTACAAACTGCTGTGCTGCTGATGTGCTCCAGGCGTTTGGTGCTTCCAGGGCAGGAGCCTGGTGGGACCAGTAAGACTCCTACTGGGACCAGCAAGACTCCCACTGGGACCAGCAGAACTCCCACTGGGACCAGCAAGACTCCCACTGGGACCAGCAAGACTCCTACTGGGACCAGCAAGACTCCCACTGGGACCAGCAGAACTCCCACTGGGACCAGCAAGACTCCTACTGGGACCAGCAAGACTCCCACTGGGACCAGCAGGACTCCCACTGGGACCAGCAAGACTCCTACTGGGACCAGCAGGACTCCCACTGGGACCAGCAGAACTCCCACTGGGACCAGCAGAACTCCCACTGGGACCAGCAGGACTCCTACTGGGACCAGCAGGACTCCCACTGGGACCAGCAGAACTCCCACTGGGACCAGCAAGACTCCCACTGGGACCAGCAGAACTCCCACTGGGACCAGCAGGACTCCTACTGGGACCAGCAGGACTCCTACTGGGACCAGCAAGACTCCTACTGGGACCAGATTAAGTGGCAAACCAGGTGGAGTTATCACAGAAACGTGCATACGGCTGATAAAGAACTCATTATTATTTTGATTAGATTTTTTTATTTGTTACATCTATCAAGAGGATTGGTTCTGAAATAAAAACACTGGACCTCTGAGCAGCACCACCCGGTCAGAACCAGTACAGTTACTGTTCAGTTAGCAGACTGAGTTGATCTTAATGGATGAATATTTCTGTCCTGTGGTTCTGCTGTGAATCATATCAACCAAAAGCGTTCTCCGACCGTATGAAAAAAGTCTAGAAATGTATGAAATTTAGTTTAATCCTTTTAAGATCTGATAGGTAAGAGAAAATAAAAGTAAAAGTTGAGAAAAATTATTTAAATGTACTTTTTATACTTCTTTCTGCAAGGAGTATGAAGGTTCTCCAGCTTCCTCCACAGTTTACAGGCTGACTGTCTCTAAATTGACTAAGTGTGTGTGTGTGCGTGTGTGTGTGTGGGTGTGTGTGTGTGTGTGCGTTGTTTGTCCTGTGATGGACTGCCGTCTCTCCTGGATGGATGCATTACATCCTATAATTTCCATTTAGCGTGACATTAATTTGCTTAGCCTCATATTTTTTGAAAACTTACAATTTTAAAATCAGCTGAATTTTGAGCCAGACTAAAGTTAATCAGACCTTCTTTTTCATCTTTACATCCAAAATAAACACTAAATAAATCATGCATTTTGCTTGAAAACAGTTTTTTCCCATTAAGGGAGGCAGAAGCCACAAACTGATGTAAACTCTATAAGTGCAGAAACCAGAAAAGCAGTGAAACAGCCCTTTACCTCTGCTGCAGCAGCAGAAACAGATTTCATGTCTGGAGTATTTATTCTGGAGTGGATTTGAGAGAGGATCCCGTCTCCCATGGATTTTCTGAACAGCTCTAAGTTGAGATCGGAGCTCTTGGTGAAACTCGTTTCTTCCTGTCGGATCGCAGCACCAATGCAGAAAAGTCCAACAGAGATTTTAAAGCAGAATCTGCTGCCTTCGTTTCTGCAGCACATCTTTTCCAGGAAACTGAAATGAATTCTCTGCTCCCTCCATTCCTCCCGGTCCCCTCCATGATTTATCTCACATCTACAAACGAAGCTTGAACTCTGAAAACCAAACTTTGGACACTCTGACTTTGACAAAAGTAAGCAAGATGAATACAGGATGATTCTGATGAGTCATTATAATCTTAAAAAACTTTAAAATCTTTGTTTATCAATTCAGAACACTGAAGCAAAAGATAATCATCCAGGGCAGAAGCCCTGTGACACGGTCCTTTAACCAGAAATGAGTCAGTCTCGTTTCTCAGAGTCAATCCAATTTTGCGGCAGAGAAGTGGTGATTAATCGCCCACCGCATTAATTAACTCACAGAGAGAGCACCGGAGAGGACCCCAAGAAAACACCATCTGCATAATATTGTTTCGGTTCAGACACACCTAGACCTCTCCATTCACCAGAGTCATCCCAACCTACACGTCTGGATTGTTGATTTTTGACACGAGCAACAAAGTTGGTCTGGTGAATTATTCAGAGCTGGAATGGGAGCCCGGCTCCCTCAAGCAGATGGCTTCTTTTTCTGTAATCAGAGAGCTAAACATTGGCGAACGCAAACTTTAATGAGTTCAATGCAAACTTCATCTCTCTCTCTCTCACAGCTGCTGCGCCTCAGAGTCACAGATCAATCTATTATTACAGGTAAAACAACAGGCGAGCGAGAAGGAGGGAACTGTGGTCGTTAGTGGTGACAAATGAAAGGCCTGGGGATGAAGGGGTTATCCATCTGGAGCGGAGTATCCTGCATCCGCAGCCGGGAAGGATGAGGCTTCAGCCAGGAGTAAATAGAACACACTCTACAGAGAGTTCGTCTGCACTTTTAATATCATCGATCAAAGAAATATGAATATAAAACCATTTCAAAGAGAGCTCAGTTGATCTCAGGTTTGTGGTTGTAGGCACCGCTAAGTAAGAAGAGAGGAAACAGAAACTTGGAATCTGCATTTCACTCGGCAGTAGTTTGACTTCCCTCATCTCTTCCTCGAAGTATTTACCAGTTTAAGTATTTACCAGTTTAAGTATTTACCAGTTTAAGTATTTACCAGTTTAAGTATTTACCAGTTTAAGTATTTACAGTGCTGTGATAAAGTGAAGCTTTCCACACTTTGTCACATTAAAAACACAATCATCCATATTTTCCTGGCAGTATTTGTATCAACACAGAAAACCTGCAGAAACTGTTTTCCTAAAACCAGACTGTGATCTGGATCACCTGGATAAAATCCATTTAGTCACTTTAGTCCAGCATTTTTTGGAAAATTTCCACTTTTAATGAATAAATCCTTTGATAGCCGAAATCAAAGCAGCCCAGATGAAGATGAAGCTTCCAGCTTCCTCTCTTCACCTGGAAGAATCTCATCCTCTGGTCTGTGAATTATTGAATATTTCTATAAATACAGAAGCAACGTGGAAACATTAAGATGACAGATTTAACTGCTGGTGGAGTTTTTCCATCTACTACATCCAGGACTGAACTGGAGCTGCTGGAAAAACATCCCTAATAATCCAACATGTGATGAGACTTTTCTGGATGACAAATGATTTTGCATCATTTGTTGTAATTTTGCAGACTAATGTGATTCTTAGTGGTGTTCTATTCTTCTGCAGCCTTTTGAAAACAAACCGGATCAGAACCGAGTTTGTTGGGCGTAGAGCTGAGAGTCTGGGCCAGCAGTTAAACCGGGTTGACAAGCAGCCACTCAGCAGACCAGCCTGTCAAACTCTGCAGCCATTTTCATTTCATGCTGTAAGTTTGATGTCACCTGCTCAAGTTTCAGAAAAAAATATTCAGAAATATATAAAACTCTTACATCTAGTAGTTGGTAAGATGGCAACCTGTTCATCAACTGTTGCAGAAGAGTGCATGCAGTGTCAACTGGACGAGGCAACCAGCAACCGACCCACATAGAGAGGGATTTCAGAGCAACTGATTGCCCAGGATTAAAAATGGCGTCACTGTTCCTGAGGGACATGAGGGACACACTGCCATCAGTCACACCCATGGCTGAAAAATGCATCAGGATATATTCATTTATATGAGTTGATATTGATGATTATTGATTCATTTTTGGCTTCAAATATCCAAAATACTGCCCAGCTGGTGACGAGACGTTTCCTCCTGAGTTCTTCTCGTTTTCTCTGTTTCCAAGCAGCCTGGAGGTGAAACATGAACCTGTTCCACATCCTCAGGACTCTGTGGATCTCACCGTGTCTGTAGGTGGTTGAGATTTCAGTCAAGCGTATTTATTATCTACATATTCTGACAAATTTCTTCATTTCCCCCAATCAGGATGGATAGTCGGAGGTTTGATGAGCTGGTTGGGCGTCGGCCTCGTTTCACCTGTCAGCACACAGACCGGCTGATCCGACTGCGTCTGTGCGAGTCAGAGCCGTAAACGTTTAGCTTGGTGCGGTTCTGGACCAGAGTTCAGTAGAACTGTTAAAATGTTATTGGACATTGATCAGGTGTTTTTAGGGACAGATATCGTCGTTGTTTCAGTGGCCAGATCAGTAGAACCGGAGCAGAAATGGATGGATGGACTGAGACCAGACGGTGAAAAACTTTAGAGGATCTGAATCCCATCGTGGATAAAAGGTTCTGCTCTCTTCATGTTCATCAACCTGGACATAAAGTTTTATTAGAATGAACAGAAATCATTGATGCCTTTGATGTTTCCTCAAAACTTTCTTGTACATTTTCACCATGTCAGGCAGCAGCTGGTGTTCAAACTGAACGACTCGCCTCCCCCAGGTAAAAAGACGCAGATTTTCTCAGAGCTCACATTATGAACATCTCCAAGTTTTTATGTGTTTTATGTAAGCAATAACTCTGTTAGCATGTTCCAATCAGGCCTCCCCTTGGTTCCTCTAACAAAGATGTCCATCACTCTGCAGCAATAAAAAAAGTCTCTGAAGCTGTGGTCCAACATTCATCTTCCCTGAAGCAGCGAGGACGACTAAAAAGAATCACAAATTGACCACATGGATCAGATCAGAGTGATGAAGGCCCTACCTGTTTGATGTAACGACTCCACACAATGACTGATGGAGATCTGCAGCCTGTCTTCTCTTCTCAGGCTGACGGGTCCAAACCAGGATTAAAAACGCCGCTGACATTAGACAGAAAGAGTTATGTTCTGCAGGCGGGGGGGAGATCAGAGGGAAGGATCACACAGTTTCACACTGCAAGGATCACTTGAAGTGTGTGATTCAAATGAAAGCTAAGAGCCGGATTATCAGGCCCACACAGAGTAAAGGCAGCAGAAACAGACATCTGTCCAATTTAGAGTTAAACAGATCCGACTTCTTAGGACTTCATCCAGATTCCTGATGCGGAGACGGCGTTCCCGCCAGCCGCAGCGTTCCATCTAATCGGAGCAGAATTTATCAGCGCATGAGGAGACGGAGAGGGAATAAGGCTGTAATTACAGAAACAATGGGAGCTTGAAATGCAGGGTTCAGGTGGAGTGCACAGATTCATAATTCACAGAAACATTGTTCAACTTGAGATGCAGCGATATTTAAGCACCATGAGATGTTGGCGCTTAAATATTCAATAAAGTCAACAACATGATCGTCGCTGATGCATTTCTGGAGCTTCACAGGGGAAAAGAAAGAGACGAGAGCTTCTCTACACCTTCTACATCATCTCATTATTTATTTCATCCTTCCATCCTTCCCTCTGTGGCGTTAGCTGGTTGTTGCTAAGTTGAGGAAGTCCTTACGGTTCAACCAAGCCATGAAGCAGACATGAGGAAGAAGATGCTCTGGTCAAATGAGACCAAAAGTAAATGTTAAATGTGGTGGAAGGACGGAGGATCGCCAGATGTTTGGACTTTTCCCTCAGCTTTTGGCTCCATCACTCATCAGCTGCTTGGAGAAACGTGAAGAGTGAAGAAAGTCTTCCTGAGCTGAAGTTAAAACCTGAATCAGTTCTGAGGAACGGCTCATGATCTCTGGTTGGAGGATTAAATATCAGGACTGAGACATTTCAAAAAGCCTGATCATAAAAAAACATGAAATGTAACAGCGGGCGGCAACAGGTTACTGTAAAAAATATTTAGTTTCACCATCTTGACTCAGTTTGAGTTCAAATTTCTCATTAAAAGATTTCAACCCTGTTAGACTGAAGTTTTAACCAGAATTATTAAACATGCTAATAACAGGCTTGTGTTAGCTGTTCACACTGAAGATGAAAAGGGAAAAAGTCTTTAATGATGCATCTGAATATGATGGCTGAGGATTCAGACCACAGCAGAAACCTGCAGAGTCTTTGGAGTTCAGTTTTTGAGCCACTTATGCAGAATCAGCAAATGAATGTTTTTGTTCACTACAGTCTAAAAATAGATGCATGATGGCATCTCATCTCCTAACATGCAGTACAGCTGCATTTAGCTGCAGCCGTCCGACTCGTAAATAATTCCAAAGACAGCCGCAAACATCTTGAATCACAAATTAGGAGTTTAAGTTTGCATTCATGATTTATTCATATGAAGAAAAAAAAACCATTTCATTTCCACTCATCATTAAGCGTTAAATTACTGTCTCTTAATTAAAGCTTCTAATTATTCATTCATACTTGTTTTTGCAACATTAATTTGACGTTGCATTGGGAAGAAGCTTCCCCATGAGCCGCTTTGTGCATGAAAAGAGACGGAAAACAAAATGCAGACTGGAGTCAGCATTAATCAATGAAATGAAGAATTTGAAGATTGATTCTGATGAGAAAATTTCCCCCAACTCTCCTCCCTGGTGGAGTTTCTCATCCTGAGACCATGGAGACGTCTTCCTGATCCGGAGCTTCATTCCCAAATCCCAGTTTCCAAATTGTGTTATTTAAATATCATCAACACAGCAAGGAGCCGCCATCTGTCATTAAAACACGTTCTAATTAAAGCTTTCCTAATTATTCTTCCATATGGATTTGGCTAACAACGTTAAAACTTCCTGGTCCTGTCTAACGGTACAATGTGTGTCATTCTGACCCGATCCTCCTTTCTGCTGCAATTAAAAGCTGCGAACGCTGCGAGACACAGCGGGCCTCCATCTCCCATCATCTGAGAGCTTCTTCGCCTCAGATCAGCTCATCAGAGCAGTGCTGACGGATCAAATAGGCTTGAATTTGCTTGAGGTGTGAATCAGGAAAAAAAGCCCTTCGACTGAGGAATACGGTAATAAGACCTCCACTTGAACTAAGCAAGGCTCCCGAAGCCCCCAGGCAAAGGAGAAATCTCATTAGGCACAAATCTTCTCTACGCGGCTGCCCCGTCTCAAAGTCGAGGTAAAGGAATCCCAGCAGCGACTTTAAGGGCAGCACAGCAGAGGGGGCGAATGTTGCAACCTGAAGAAACAAAGACCTCCCACCCACCTCGTCGCCGCGCTGCCACTGAAACAGGCAGCCTGAAAAATGCTGCTGTGCTGCAAATTTTTCCTCCGTTAGATGAAGCAAAGTGCTCGAACCAGCAACATTTAAGCTTCCCCCGGTGGAGGAACGGCAGCTCCTACAAACGAAGCGCATATAAACAGAAGAGCCTCTCAGTTGAGATAACAGGACAAAAGTCTTGCAGATAAAAATAGGAAGGTTCACACGAGTGTAGATGCTGTTCAGCTGCTTGTTCCCAGAGAAAGTCAGCGTCTTCTCCAAACGAGATGCTGGTGCAGCGATCTTCAAGGCCGTGTCATCTGGAAATAAAGTTCTTTAACTTTAACTCTCAGACATTCAGCAGCAACTTTTTTTGGTCTTCAGTTTTATGATTTTGGGTGAAGGACTACAGATTCAAAATTTGCA
The DNA here is from genome assembly GCF_019740435.1 of Gambusia affinis. Classification (NCBI taxonomy): domain Eukaryota; kingdom Metazoa; phylum Chordata; class Actinopteri; order Cyprinodontiformes; family Poeciliidae; genus Gambusia; species Gambusia affinis. The sequence continues at coordinate 1,105,685 of NC_057871.1, read as the reverse complement.
CTTTTACTGTAACACCAGTTCCTGAATTTAGGAGGAAACTTGTTTATGCCTCCATCGTCCATCCAGTCGTCCATCATGCAGGATGGAATAAAAAATCTCACTGCAGTTCAACAGAAACTGAAGCAAGCCGCCAGTTTGAGTCTGGAAATGAGGTGTTGGATGTCCTGCCTGTTCCTGGAGAATGTTCCTGATGCACTGAACTGTGCATGTGGAGGTCATGTGACAGTGTGGTGTCGCCAAGGCCTCACATGCTGTTTGTTCACCTCTGAACGTTTGTAACGTGATGCAACCTTTCAGTGAAACTGGCCGATTTGGAAGGTGCTGCTTCAGAGCAGGTTGGCCTGCAGTGGCGTGTCAGCGAACCCTCAGCCAGGCCTCGTTACGCCGCATTAAGGTTCATGTCAACATAAAAGCCACACCGCTGTCTCGCTAAAGTCCCACTGTGACTCAGCCTTCACGAAGTTCGTCTGTGTCACATTAATGTCTTAAAATGGCATCATGAACGTGACGACAGTCCGTCTTCTCTGTTGGTCCCTCTGTCCCTGTCCTCTGCTGTGACACTTTGGATTCCTGTTGGCTACCGTTCCCTTGAGATGCTTTTTTTTTTTTTTTTTTTTTTTGCAGGAGCTGATTCAGTACGGCCTGATTTCATGTCAGGTGAAAGTGTAAAATGCTGCCTACCTTTGATTCTCGTCTTGTGCATCAGACTAAAATCGAGAGAAGAATCTGTGGGTCTGATCTACTCTGTGCTCTGTTCCTGTCCTGCAGTCATGTTTTACAGAACGACGTTGACGTGGTGAAGTCAATGTTAGACAAAAGGCAACACTGAAGCAAACTGACTACATGTGGTTGTCAGCTGTAGAGCAGGGAGTTCATGTCGTCTCCTGGTTGTGAAGTCTGAGCGTACAGATCATGTTGGTTTGTCTGCTTTCGTCTGGCAGGGTAACTTCAGGACAGACTGAAGTCTGGTGACACCCCACCCAGCTTTTCAGAGACCAGTGAACAAAGTTTTATCTGATGTGAAGGAGGGAGGCTCACCTGGACAGTTCAAACTGAAAGCTGTGTGAAGAAAAACGTGGTTGTTGAAACTCACTGGAAAGTGAGTTTGGTTCTGGCAGAGTTACAGCCGGATGGTTCTGAGGTCACTTCCTCTGCAGGAAGCTGCAGCGTTTCTAAGGTTACTGCAGTAACTGGTACCGTCTTCCTGCAGATGGTTCTGATGGAGCGGAGCATCCAGAGCGCTGCTTCTCAGTCTGTCGGGTTTTAAAGCTTTTATACTTGTAGCATCAACCAGCCAATGAGCTGCTGATTAACAGAAAGTCAACACAACAGGAGGAAGGACTCCTCTTGTAACTTCAAAATAAAAGCTTCAAACATAATCTCAGGATTTTAAACTACTCTTACTGAATTCCATCCTTTTCCTTTCACTTCCCAACTATTCTCTACTTTGTGTTGGTCCATCGCAGAAAATCCCAAAAACATTAAAAGAAAATCACAAACTGAGAAAAATGGGAACAAGGTCAAGGGTCAAGAACAAAACTAGATTTTTTCCTGTGTTGATTTTGTGATTTGACTCACAGCTTTGAGTCTGATCTGAGTGATTCTGACAAACCTGAGGCTGAGTTTGGTGTTGATATTCCAGTCTGACTATATTTACATGAATCACAGCAGATTGGACAGAAACTGGGACTTTAGATGGAGGTGACCACACCGTGGAGCTTCCCAGCTCCTCCCAGGTGAAGGACAGACTCCGTCAGAGCGAGAGAGTCTCCTTTAATGTCAGGACGATCCGTGCTCATTGTGTCACGCTTTATTTGAATAACAAATCAGTAAATGTCACAGTCTCATCAAATAGACGCTGCAGAGCGTGTCGCTGCTGCACCGCTACCTGCAGCATGCCTTATTACTTCTGCTCCGACTCGTCCTGCACTGGAAAAACATTGGATTTCTAATATCCATGGATTGTTTCACAAGAGTTAGTGATTTTTCATTTTCCTGGTGTGCATAAATATTTTAAAAGCCACTGCTTGTAAGTTTTAATCCATCTTTAAATTTCTTTCTGTTTCCAATTAGCCTGGTGCACCTGCAGCACGCGTCTGCTGGTCTGCAGCCATTAAAATACAGAATTCTTGAGAAAAACTGAAGCGTATCCGGATGCATTCAGCTGCATCTTCGGTCCTGAAGGTTGTTTTACCTGCTTTGTTTCATGAAGCATCTGAGGCGCTGTCGCTGCTCTGAGTATCCGTCTGCATCAGCATCCTGGATGCTGAGGGACAAACAGAAACGCAGAGAGGAGATCTGCAGCTGCAGCTAACCTCGACCTTGTGTGGGTCTGTAGGGGAGGAGAGCATCGCCTGGTGGGACCTCTGAGTCTGGACCTGCTGCACTGCAGCTTGTCATCTAACCATTGATCGAGCCTTTCCTGATTTACAACAACCCAGCTCTGAGAGGGGTTTGGAAATGGAGCTATGTGGCATCACTTTGGCGGAGTGCATTGATGAACTTTGAAATTAAATCTGTCAGGACTGGCTGCAGAGTGTGAGGCCTAAACGTTTCCACACCGGCGGTATGAGGGAACCGTGAGGATGATCTAGATAGAATATGTGTCTGTGTAAATCAGAGCTGGTCATAAGAACTGTCCCGTCATGACCAGCGGTGTCCAGCAGGGCGGAGCTATCGGGCCATCTGGCCTGAAGAGCGGTACCTGACTCCGGCCTCCCCTCTGGGCGCCTGGCAGGGCGGCCAGGACAAACGCTGGCAGCTTGCCACTCGTGGAGAGATCCAGCTCTGACTTGGACGGACCCGGTCGGCGCCGGCTGGACGCTGACCAGGCAGAGCAAAGGAAGTTCAGACAAGAGCTCTGCATGAGACTCATGTTCATCTCTTGGTTGTAAAAAATGTGGCCAAGATGTTTTCCATAAAATACAGAACAATAACTACCGAGCTGAGACCAGAACCACCTGATTTCTTGACTCAAGCCTTTTTCTGCCTAATATTCTAGTTCTGATTGCCGTTTTTTATATTTTTGGACTGACTGTAAGCAGTCCTCTGGACCGGCCAGAGTTCTTTCCTCTGACTCAGTAGATTCGTTCTTTATAAGTTTCTGCTCTACTCAACAGCTGAACTTATGTCTTTTATTGTTGAGCAGCTCTGACAGGTTCTTTAGGACCTGAACTCCCTGAAGGTCCTTGTCTGCCTGCTGACATCACACCCTCTGCACCAATCGCTGCTCACAGCATGACGATGTGAGCGTCTGTTCTCAGCTCAACCTGGGTGACAACAATGGAAATAATAACCAGTCCTGGAATCCGCTCCGTTATATATAATAACTACCGTTGTCTTTCTCTATCTAATGAGTTTTTCACGTCGTTGAGATGATTTGTGTTTACCTGAGAGGACCGTTCGTCCCTCCTGGATTCAGATAATTAAGCCTTTAAACATAATTAAAACCGAACAATTAAAAAGCTGTTCCATATGTACACAGTGTGTTTAAAAACTGACTGTATGGCAGATAAACTGATATATAATAAAATCTTTAGTCATTTCATAGAGTGTAATTTTATCTGTAATGAAGAGGAGATGAATGAGAATTGAATCTTAATCAGAAATAAAGCTTCCAGTTCTCAGATGTTCAAACTCTTGTTGGTTTTGGTGTCTCTGATTCGATACATGAAGGAGAAAACTGGAAAGATCCGTTGAGTCTGAGAACACAGAACCGTCGGCCAGATTAATGATCAACATATTTTATTATGACTATCACTGGGAGCCCATTTAATCAGAGATTCAGGCAGGAACTGCAGCCTTACTGTCGCCCTGCCAAGGTTTCTGCTTTTCTGAATAATCCATCAACGTTTCTTTGATATTAAGATTATTTACAACGATTTTTCCCCCGAAACAGAACCCTGCAGAAATGTTTACATTTCTTGCATTTCATACAATTTTGCACATTAAAGCTTATGCATTATTACACAAATCAAGTTTCTCCTCCTGTAAGCCAAATAAAACGAAACCCTTAAAGTTTATGAATCTACCAATAAAACAGTCAGAGTGTTGATGATGTCTGGACTGACAATAAACTACAAACTGTTAATAATAGAGCAAAGATAAGAAGAAGATTTTGTTTTGGGAACTGAACTAAACATAATCGATGAAGTACTGAGACCAACCAACTGATTATCGCTGTATGATCATGATTTCCTTTGTGCGTTGATACGCTGCAGCCTGGCGACAGGAACTCAGGTATTTTGTTTCTGAGCTGTTTAAAGCAGGTGGACATTTTTCCAAACACCTTGTGCTAACGCTCCTGTGGGTCCGGCGCCGACAGCCCAGCTCTGCTGTCGTCTAATGGGCTCTGATAGCCGGGTCTAGCTTGAAAAGCTGGGACAGGAGGAAGCCGGGCCGATCAAAGCAGCATCCTAGTTATACATGGTAATTCAGCGGCTAATGACAGCGCTGAGGTAAATGTGTTGAGACATCAGCAGATGTGGCAGAAACTGCACCTCCAGATGTCTTCATCTGTCCCTGGTGTGACTTCTCAAGGATGACAACACACACAGATGGGCCTGCCAAAAAGACGGAGGGAGTTTATTTTTCTAAGGTAAGACTTCCTGCGTCATGCAGCTCATGGAGGCGCCTGGTGCTCTGCCCACATCGCAGAACAGATCCGAGTGCTACGCAAAGGCTAACCAGAATGTACGACACTACAGTTTTACTTTAATCCTGCGTAACAAATATTTTTGTATCTGTATCAGCAGCATGGAAGAACACGGGCAGGAATGAACCGAGTCCGGTAACCCAGGAACCAGAGACCCACCCGGACGGCTGGAGCACCCCCCACTCCAAACCAGGGGTACAGGCAGCCGCCCCCAGACCTGAACCCGCCCAGGGACGCAGCCCGAAGCCGCCCACACCAACCCGGAGTAGCAGTAGGTCTGGATGATACGGTTGAGAAACATATCACGCTGAAAGCATTTCATATCAGCCGATATGGATAATTATTGATTAACTTTGTTTTAAATATCTGACATACTGTCAAGCTGGTGGTGAAACATTTCCTGATTTATCCAGTTTTCCCTCCTCACTGTTGTTTTTCATTTTTAAGCAGTTTTAAGGCATGATGGTAAAACCTTAAACTGATGCTGCGCATGTTAACAGGCTGTTGCTAGGTAACCAGAGAGTGAGTGAGTGAGTTGATGCCACCAACCTGCTTAACAACCTCTCATTAAGCAACCTGCTTAACTGGCCATGAGAGGTTGAGCACATAAAGACTTTTTCTCTGCCTACATTTCCCAGGATGCTGTGCGGTTCTGGATCAGTATATTGAATATTCTGTCAAATGTATTACAAAAGAATTTCATTTTTATTTATCAAGTTTCTGTAGAGATTTCTTCTAGTGGAACTGGTTCAAGTTTGGCAAAAATCAACCGTCATGTTGTCCTGAAACGTTTTGATGTGTCCCTGGTCCGACACGCCTGGAGAGAACCAGCTGCCTGCTGCATGCTTCCTCATCAGTCCAGGACTGAAAGGTAACAAACACCTGTTCACTGGAGGTGAACTAGCAAAATGAGAAACGACGCCTAGTGGCCACTGGCGAGATTACAGGTGAAACAAAACTTTCTTTATAAAGCTGCTGAATGAAATTAAACAGGTAACTTAAACAATTCAGTTTCATCGGCTTTTATGTAGATTACTTATGTTATTCATGTTTTACCAAGTTTCATATTATTTCTCCCATCCATTCCTGTGTAATAAAAACTCCATACAATCACTTTTCTGTTCAGTCCAAATTGTATCAGTGTGTTATTTCTGCTGTTGTAAAATAAAATGCACCAAATTGAGTTTCTTCACTCAGACCAGCTAACTGGAACCAGAGAGAATCTTTGTCAATAATCCCGGTTCTCTTCCCAGTCAGACAGCGTTAGCTCGTGGTTCCCTGCAGCAGGTTGGTGAAGCAGGTTGAACACAAGCTGTCAGCTGATGCAGAACTAAACGCTCTGCAGCCTGCAGGCCGGATCTGTTGCAGCCTCATGTCTTTGTTTCACCTTCCTATCAACAAAGATCATCTTTAAGGGATGAAGGCTTTATTATGGCAACGCAGCGTCGCCGGACTCTCCAATTAAAATTCATTGTGTTAATTTGCGGCACTAATGTGGCATTATTCACTTCCACCATGCCGCCGTGCTCACTCAACTATTAGTCACACATTGAAATGGGAATTTTGAATGCTGTATGTTGGATTAATTAACATCTGTGTTTTAATGGATTTAATTCTAAGTAGCTAGAAAGACTTTATTGCAGACAATTAAAGTGGCTCTATTAGTCTCATCTTAGGCTTTGTTGTTATTCTCCAAATCAATTAGATATACATGAATCAGAAGTAGAAGAAACCATACAGCTAATGCTTTTGTTCCAGTATCTCTCTTAAGAGATAAACTGACACTATTTAAATGATTTTGTCAACAAATGTTGCACCTAACTGCAATGCTGGTAAATTGGATTTTGGCGTCCATTAAATCTCTAATTCCACTCAAATATCACAAGAAATGTTTCTTTCAGAGGCTGCAGAAGTTGTGGGAAAAGGTTACATGTTATCAATCATTCTTTATTGCCGTTAACTAATTAGTCTTGTCTCATTAGTGTGATTTACTTTGTTTTTGCAGAACCAGATGTCAAGCAGATGAAAATATTCCTCTGAATTAGTGGGAGAATAAAAGAGGAAAAGCAAAAATGGCTGCTCTGTGGTTAGCAGTAATACTGAAGCTCTGATGGTGGAAACATGAACAGTTTCTACTGAAGTGACCAAAATGTGCAAACAAAATATCCTACATACTCCAACGATGCCACCCTCAGCTTGAATTGTTAAAACAAGGCAGGACTGGTTCTTGTTTTCATGTTTTTAATGCCAAAAGCTGACATTGACCCTGATGGGACCTTTTTGCTATGAAGCCTCTAAAAAGTTCTGGTTCCATCAGTTACTGGTTTAGTGGGATGCGTCTAACCAGGTGCAATCTCAGGGTCACATGATCTGCTAGTGTAGATGCAGCTTTGTTAAAAGGCCCCAGAAGTGACAACAACACCTCAACCAAGCAAACCATGAAGACCACAGAGGCCTGTGAACAAGTCCATTAAAAAAATATCATTCCTGTGGCGCCATAATCACCAAACACAACGAACCCGACCAGAACCCGCCTGCCAACAGGGGGCACCAACGTTCTCAGAGCGAACAAGGAGGGCGTTAATGAGAGGCAGCACAGAGACGGAGGGTAACCCTGGAGGAGCTGCAGAGTTTCTGTCTGTCCAGACATCCACCTGTTTTTTTTTTGTCCAGCTCTGTCCCAGGATGACCTTTGACCCAGAGCAGGCATTGAGAGAAAGAAGGACTTCTGATGGACAATGTCTTTGTCTCCCTGCAGGAAGCTGCCTCAGCGACGGACTGCAGCATCCTGGCTGCATCAAGTAGCAGCATCACAGATCCTCCCAGCAGCATCAATCTGATTAATCTGCTGATGCTCACAGATTATTTAATTAATCTGGTATTTTTATGCACACATGTTATACTGCATACTTGAATTTCCTCGCTGTGGACAATAAAGGACTTTGTCTATTTTATTCTACTCTTACCAGATGGTTTATTCTATATTCATTCAGGTCTTTTGACATAAGATAAATCTGCTGTTTGCACCCTACCAAAATCTATATTTGGTCCAAAATGTAAGAATATTTGTTGGATTATTGGCAATAAATCTTCAAACACTGGAAAAGTTTATTTGCCTTTAAATGAAGCCATATTTCTAATAAAAATGTACTTTAGGGTTTAACAGCAGCTAATTCAACATGTATTCCCTAAAATGATAACAGCTGTCAACACCTTCCAGTCTCTCTAGCTTTCAACTGGCATGTTTCACCTTCCATACACTGAATTGATAGGGATAACACCATAATGAAAACATCATGACCTGTGGAAAAAACTTTCTAAATTGAGGCTTTTCAGAGAAGACGTCGTCTGGAGCTGTAAGTCTTCTGAGGGCTGCAGCCATTAACAACAACACACACTTTGCATCCAGCATGATGATGATCCCTGGCAGACAAGAGGAACAGAAACACTTTGTAAGCCTGAAACCTGAGCGAGACACAAAGTCATCAAAAGCAAGGCATGAGTTACGCTTTTTCTAACGTGGCAGCATTTGTACAAGAAGCAGAAAGTTATTGATCATAATGAATCCCAGCGAGAATCTGACTCGTTAAAACATTTATTGTAATGTTGGGTCATTTTTGCATGCAGCGCAGGAAGTGTGTGGGTTTTTCTGAAAGGCTGAGGAAAGGAGAAAAAAGCCCTCTGTAGGTTTTGCTTTTGAACACAAAGCGTTTTGGTCTGCATCATGTCGGAGTGTGAGTGGGCAACACAAAGTCAGGGGAGAGAAACGCTGCTTGTCGAGCAAGATCCTGCATTTGTCAAAAAGTTTCCTTGATTTTTTTTTTCACTTGCTCATTTAGTCAAGTTCTCTCTGAGCCATTTCCACCACTCCATGTCTCCGTGTTTGATCAGACTTGGTCAATTAACTTGACCGGCCGTCTCGTGTGGCTCTCTCAGTCAGAGTGCTGGAGGCTCTTGAAAAGACCTTTTTCATCTTCACTTTCAGACACGTTCCACTGGTTTACAGATTGTCCAGGATCCAATTTGTGCCTCCGAAATGTCCCGGACAATTCTGCAGCAGATCAACGTGTGAGATGGGGAGAAGAACCTGTGGCGTCCTTGAAACAGCTGCAGGAATCACTCTTGTCAATCTGAATTGCTACATTGGGGGAACGGCTTTCACAGAAGGCAGATAACATAAACACCATGGCCAGTAATTGAATCCTCATCCCTCAAACTGAAACTCTGCAGCCAGAGAGCATCAGCTAAACTCTGTCCTACAAATCAAAGCCTTTCTGTGTCATTCTTAACTGCTTACTTAATATCCTCCATGTGGTGTTAAAATGATGTTTTTCAGATATCTGCTCTGTGGATTTGCTTCACCTTCCAGCTCAGCCTCTAAGCCTTGCATCAATGCCTTCCTAATAGTGCAGAGAGCTTCTCTAACCACATTACTTCCTTTACCATCATTCACATCAAAGTGTCAATCACAGCTGAGGGCAATGAGGTAGTAATACCACAGCAGAAAATCAGAGTGTGGATGTTTGTGGGAGATATTAGAGCATCACATGGACACACACCAAGCCGTCTGCAACAGCACAAGGCTAAAGTTCGTCCTTACAGGCTGTATTACAAGCTTTCATGAAAAATCCAAATGGCTGCATTATAAGTGCTGAGCCACAAAGAAGAAACATCTTTTCCAAATGTTTTTAAGAAGCTCAAACATATTCTGGCAGTAAATACCTTCACCAACTACACATATAGTCCACAGGTTGAATTTCACATTTCAGAATAAATCACATGAAATATAGTTGTAACTACTAATCTGCCGGTGGAAAATAATCTGGGTCATTTTTTATGTAGAAAAGCCAATAATGTGATGGAATCAAAAAGTGACTGATCCTTCAGACGGTGCGTTGGGAACAGAGAGGCACGAATGAGGAAAATTTACTGTGGTTCTGTCTAAAATTGGCTCCATTTACATGATAATCACTGGAAGTCGTTTAAAAGGCAAAACAACGTTTTAATCTGACAAAACTCAGTTGAATCTATTTTAACAGCCCTTCAACATATTATGAGAGTAGAAACGATCAGGGTTAAAGGTGAGCACACCTTCTGATAGGATAATGTGTAAATAAAGTCTCTTTATGTTGTTCTTAGTTTTTCCATCCTTTATCTCTGCAGCCTGCATCTCTGTAGCTCCTCCAGGCTAACCGTCCCATAAGACCATAAAACCAACTGGCTCCTCTCGATGTGGTGGAGCAGCAGCTCTGATGCAAAATGTTCAGAATCTCACTGCTACAAGCTAACAGTCTTGGGACAAAACCTAATTTTGTTGCTATAGTTTGTTTATTGAAACTATTAAAACCTTAGGGTTTTCTTTTCATCCATGTCAGATTCATTTTCTAAAACCACCACAGTGATTTCTTGGTTTCTGTTCTGGTATATTTGAGAAACATTTTGCCCATACTTGCCAGAATTTGATAAATTTAAAAAGTAAAAAGACCAAAAGCAGAAAGAAACAGATTTATTCTTGTTTGTGCATCACCTTTATGTAACTGTATCTGCTGCAGAGCTTTTATCACCTGTCTGCCTCCACCTGACTGCCGGCCAAATGCCATGTTATAATTTTCCTGAAAGTAAGTCCTATTGCTTTAAGCTGGAGTCACATGGGTTTTTTCTGCCTCTCTGGGCTTTTTGGTAACTGTCGTGTGATCAGACATGAACTGAAAGGTTATCAGCAAACTGTCAGCATGCAGGAGGAAGTAACTGAACTCAAAGAGCAGCAATGTGGTGGAAAACCTAAACGGTTCCAATCCGTTTGTGTTTGGTTGACTTGGAAAAGGTCAGCCGCGTCCGTCAGGGAGTCCTATAGGGGTCCTTCAGTAGTATGGGTACCAGGCCCCTTGGTGTGGGCTGTTAGGTCCTGGTATAACCAGGGCCAGACCTTTGTCTGCATCGCCGGCAGTAAGTCAGGCTCCATTCTAGGGAGAGCTGGACTCTGCCAAAGTTGTTCTTTGGCCCAGATTCTGTTCATAACCTTGAAGGACATGATTTCTCAGCACAGCCAAAGTTTCTGGAATCTGTTTTGAAGCAGATGAATGAAAATCGACACCTTCAAATCTGAGCCCACACTCTCCAAACTGAAAAGGATCGAGTGGCTTCTCTGGGCCGAGGTCCTGCCCAAAGTGGAGGAGTTTAAATGGGGACTGGAAGGTTGACGGGCGGATTGGTGCTGCGTCTGCAGTGATATGGGCCACGAGCCGCTCAATCCGATTTACGTTCCTTCATCTAAGTAGCCTGAGATTCCAGCGGCTGAGGTGGCCTCCCCCCACAGGGTGTCTGGGTAAAGGCTCGGCCATCTGGGAGGGATTCAGAGTAGAGTCACTGCTTCTCCACATCGAGAGGAACCTTGACCAGATGCTCAAGGTGAGGCGGCTTGAGCATCTGGTCAGGATCCAGAGAGAAGTCTGGACCTCTGCACTATGATGGATGGATGGATGGATGGATGGATGGGTTAAAATGGATGGATGGATGGATGGATGGATGGATGGATGGATGGATGGATGGATGGATGGATGGATGGATGGATGGATGGGTTAAAATGGATGGATGGATGGATGGATGGATGGATGGATGGATGGATGGATGGATGGATGGATGGATGGATGGAAGGATGGGTTAAAATGGATGGATGGATGGATGGATGGATGGATGGATGGATGGATGCATGGATGGATGGATGAACAGATGGATGGATGGATGGATGGATGGATGGATGGATGGATGGATGGATGGATGGCAAACATCTATTTCCTACATGAAACGGCTGTAACAAGTCCAGATGTAACTAGAGGTGAAGCTGCAGATCGGTGTCCGTTGATAAATCTAATCGTAATATTCATGTGAAATTCGTTTAGAGAAATTTGTCCAACAGATTCAGTAAAACAGCTTCACCCTCTGGCTCCTGTTGTACTACAAAACTACTAAAACTGTCGTTTAGCCTAAATAGATTCCAGATTCCACAGTTATTAACATTCAGAAGCAGGAAATAATCCTTGAAGCACTGTGCTGCCTGAACAAACCGGTGAGGCTGATTTCTCTCCTCCTGCCTACCGGCTGCAAGTTGACGAGGTCGTAAATTGAGACGACTGCAAAGGAAAGAACACAAAAAGGAAACGGTGCCTGTTGGATTATTGAAAACCAAAGAATGGCAGGAGCAATCAGAGCGGATCTGCTGGCAGGACGTTTGGGTCTGCTGCTGTGTGTTTAAATGAACCCTGCAAACGTGAAGCCTCCACAGGAGCGTCTGATAACAGAACCTTTAAAAATGTTTAGTTTCAGCCAAGAGACGACAGCAGAGAGTTTAACAGCATGCAAGTACACACCGAGGGAAATAAGGAGTTATTTGTGTGGGAGTCACTGGGGATGTTTGCTGCTATAAAGACAGAGGGACCCGGAGCCTCTCCGCAGCCTGACGGCGAGTAAGCGCTGCTCATCGGAGCGTGACAGCATCCTCCTTCCCGATCACTCCCAGCCACGCACCCGAAGGATCGCTTAACCCACACTGCACCGCCGCTTCAACGAGTCTTTTCTGCTCGTTTGCTTAAATCTCTGCTCTCAGCAGGATGTGCTAACTAACAGGTCTGAAAGCACACAGATTAGACTCGGCTCACATTAAAATTGGATGTTCACAACCTGATTTGGAAGCCCGCATTGTAATTGCAGCACGACACGAGAGGAGCGTGACCAACACACAAGGTGCATGTTAGTGAGCTGAAAGAGATTTAAGACAGGAGGCAATGAGAGAAAATCCTCATGAAATACAAACCGGATCCGCTTCAACTGGTGACATTTAAACATTTTAAATGTGTAGAATAATGCAGACGCCACCATGTGAGGCTTGAATTCATTTAAAATAGAGAACGTCGACAATTAAACCATTTTATTAGAGTTGATGCATCTTATCAGAGGGTCTACTCAAAGTACAGAAACAGGCTTTGACTGGAATCTTTAAGTTATTCAGGTTATAATTCAAAGACAGGAGATGATTCAGTAATGTTTCATAAACACAGAGTTCCTTAAGGCTCATAATTAGGATAATATCATTTTTTATTATTTAGTGTTTTTTTCTTCACATTTATAAAACTCTCTACTCCACATCTTATATGTATTATTCTAATTAACTTGGGTTAGTAATATTTATTTTATGTTTTTGCCTTGGTTTCCATTTTCATAATGTCTGATTAACATTTTTTGTATTTTGCATAACAAACACTCTTGAAATCAAATCTGGGCTCATTGTTCAGAATTACTTTTTTCTATGAAAGAATAATGTTTCCAGTAGAAATTTGTAAAATGGCAACAAAACAATTAAATATATTTTACACAGCAGGATAAGTATTAAAATACTTTATGAAACAGGGTATAAAGTGTTTTCTAAAATTCTCTTGAAGTCGGTTGAAGCCGGTGATTGATTTGCTCTGTTTTCATTTGCTCGGTGGCAGGTTATTTTCAGTCTCTCATTACCTTTGCTGATAGTTTTTGAGAGAAAATTGATCATCACTGGATCTCATCATGATAATAATCAGGTCACAACTGCAGCCTTCAATTTAGTAGATGGATTTTTGCTGAATTTAACTCCCCAGCATCATATTACATTAAAAAATATATACGCTTAGCAGAAAGTAAAGTCTTGGTGAAGTTATTTTACAAGGTGAATTTCATCTCATCAGTTTTCCGTCTCCTCTGCGTTCTACGCTGCTTGACTTACTCGTCTGTTCTGAACCTGCCCTCTTCTGCGTCATATTTAATACTTCTTCCTATTCTTGTGTTAATGTGTAACATTAAAGCAGCTGAAACTGCTGCCGCTTTCCTCAGCTGTAATCATCTCTGTTATCTAAGAACTGATTGTTCTGGGTTCTCTGCAGTCTTTTTGTCTGGGCTCATGTTTCTGGATTTCCTGCTGGGAAACACTTCCTGCTCTGCATTTCAAATGATCTCAGGTACCTGCTGGTTTCTACCAGCGTGGCTCCTGAGTGACTCTGCATTTGGGTCTTTTCCATTTCATAAATGGTGACAAAAAGGCTTAAAGTTACACAATGAGCACATTTCACTTCACCTGCACACAGGAAACAGTTTCTATCCAGATGAACTCATCAACACAGAGATCTGGCTGACGGGTCCAGGAAGAAAACCCAAACATTTGTGTCCTCTCTTCTGGACCTTTCTAAGTCCAGATGGAGACGGTTTTCTCCGCTCAGCTCCTGGTTTGCCTCTCATCTCTCCTGTAGGAACCAGGATGGACCCACTTTTCCTCAAACCTCCTCATTGGACTCATTTTGTGTCCAGAAACTCAACAAACGGGTCCAGAAACAAAGTGATGCCATGACAGAAACAATGGATGATAAAAACATCCCTACAAACAAACACTGAATAACTTTGTGCAAATGCAATCAGTTCTTTCTGCTGCTGTCGTGTTTCCACCTCCTGGTTTGGGTCTAAACGATCATTCAGGGTTCTGTTTACTGCAGCCAGCTGGGTCGGTTCAAAAGAATCCATTAACTGAGACTTGTTTCCCAATTTCCCATCAAACTGACATATTGATTTGTTCTGATTCATTTAACATGGCTAGAAAAGGTCACATAAAGTTCAGACAAAGACGTTATTGATTTCCATAAACAGACAAATTTACAATGACTGAACTTAATTTGCTGGTTTTAAAACCTGATTATATGTTAGGTGTGATATTGGAAATTGGATATTTGATGTTGGACGTGGAGAAGCTGAGCTTCTAAATGCTGCGGCAGTAACAGACGATGACGCTCTGACAAAATGACAAACAATCTGTAATAAATGTGTGAAAACAAAAGGAAATGGATGTTTAGGAGGCTCTGCTGTTTAATGGTGCAGCTGAGTAAAGATCAGACTGAGCTGATGTCATTACTTATTCAAGCTAAAACAGAAACAGTTCAGCGCTCTACTAAACAGCAAAACTCGATTCTGACATCAACTAGAGTTTGACTTTAACACCAAATAAATCCTGAATTTAGCCATGATGTCAAACCAGATAAACTCGTCATCTGCAGTAGAAAACGTCAAAATCAGATCAACTTGATGCTGATGAAGTTTCTGCAGCAGCTCAGGAGGCCGGGCTTTGAACCGGCAGCCTGCAGGTTACCGGACCAGATGGGATGGTAGCTTCAGCCTGTCAGGCTGCCCCGGGCAGCTGTGGCTACAATGTAGCTCACTGCCGTCAGTGTGTGAATGTGTGTGTGACTGATTGGAGTGTGAGGCGCTTCAGAGTCCTCAGATGAACAAATATCATTAAAACATATTGAGCTTCATCAAAACGTGTCAGATTTAAATCAAACCCAGTAAAACAACACAGTCGGATCCAGAACTCAGCTGGTGGAACGTTTCCTGTCAGAGCAGCTCATTTGCACCAATCCCTGATCCTCAGCAAGCACATGGCGACAGTGGACAGAATCCATCAGGCTGAAACAAGCAGACTGCAAACAGAGCCGTTTGTAAAACGCAGCACAATAATGATTCAAACTTCTCGTTCAAACATTTTACGTTTGAGCAGCCAGACTTTCCTGCAGCTGTTAGGGAAAACAGCTGCATGCAAAACTGCACATTTTATTACTTCAGACACCAAATAAACATTAATAATACAGATTCACCAGGAACAAAATGAGGCCATTCATATCTGTTTTTAAAAACTCTCTTATGGCTGATAACCATTATTATATATACTATATATATTTTTTTAAAATGACACACCTCTGACTAAACCTTCTCTGCTTCAGTTAGATTCCCCACAATCCTTTGCTGCATCGCTGTCACATGACTCGGCTTTCTGAACCTACCGAGGAATAAATCACCTGCTAGAAATAAATCAACTAGAAAAATGTGATAAATGTGCACAGCTTACTAAAATGACATATGAAGATTATTTTTCTCAGGAATATGATCTTTTTATAGCACACAGCGGCTCCTCAGCGAAACCTTCCTGTTAGTACTTGGACTCGTTGTAATGTAATGTTTTATCTCCGTTCTCACAAACTGCCGGTGACTTGCTGAACTCAGCCTCTACAGTCAGATAAAGAACGGATTGTGATCACTTTTCCCGGAGCGGTGAAAAAACTGAACACACGTGAATTTGGGGTTTGGAGGAAGCGGGGTGTTGCCATGGTTGTGGGGAGGCAAATTTAGCAGGGGGACGTGTGAGACTGTGACTGAGGCAGCATATGTGAGTGAGTTCCTCGCACCCCTTCGGAGGCCGTCATGTGACCGACACCTCATTAATCTGTCACAAGCTCTTCAGATATTTTGCGTCTGTTTGTGCATTAGAAATCCAGACGCCACGCTGCTGCCACTTTCTGATATCTCTGCTTCTTATTGCTTCTATTGGACTCCTTCCAGTGCAGGTTGCAGCAAGTCTGCAGGAGCCGAAACGTCTCCTGACAGACAATACGTCACTCCCAATCCTTCTGAGTGACAGGCTGAAGTACTTAATGCCTGACATTTCATAATGTAAATAATGCGGTCCCCTGCATGTCTTACATCCATCTGAACAATATGCCACAGCTCCCTGGAAGAGAGTGCTCTTTACCTGTAACCTTTTTTTCCACGACGCTCCTGCAGGAACATGAAGGCAGCAGATATTTGTTCCATTAGTTTTGTTTCTCTGTCTGTTTCATCAGCAGGAAAAAGAAAAAAAAAATATTTTTTTGGTTACCATTTCCAGCTTTTAAGCTGCTTATTTTAAAATGTGAGGAGTAAAAGCTGCTGGGCTCCACAGGCCGCGAACATCACCGCGCTCACTGAGGAGGTCGTCTGGTTGCTCTATTCTGCTTTTCTGCCACATTTAATGCAGTAGAGATCCAAGAGTTGTTTTTGATGGAAATCTGTGTTATTGTTTTTCTGATTAATTAATTTTGGTTGCCTTCGCCTGATTTTTGTCTGATTTAGGAACAACACAGATCTAGAACTAGTTTTAAAGTAGAATCTGCTGCAGCCATGCCTGATGAAGTCAGATTTAGCCACCAATATCAACACCCTGAAGCTGAAACTGGAGGCGATCATGTTCCCAGTCCAACCAGTTGACAGTGGATGCTGGGCGGTGGGATTAATGCGATGTGACGTGATGAACATCAGGAGGATTCTTTGGAAACTTTGAGCTGTTTTCTCACTAATCTTGTGTGCAGAGTGCCAACATTCAGCTGGTCTTTAAAAAGTTTCTAATTCTGTGTTTGACATCATTAAAAAGTTTAGAATCCAATCTTTCCTAATCCGTAAATATCTGAAAACAGACCAGGACTTGGTTTTGTCATGGCCAGTCACAAATGGCTGAAGAGACAAAAACTGCGTTATTTGGCAACTTGGAGCAGATTTATGTTTGGATGAATTAGTTGCCACTGAAGAACAAGAAACCAGCTTCATGTTGTGATGCAGCAGGACAATGTTCCTAAACTGGTTTTCAAATGGATCCAGAGAGTCAACACTGACCTTCTGAAACATTGCCGACATCAAACCTATTAACAATGTATGTCTGATACAGGAAAACAAGTGAACCTCTTCGATCCTGAAGGATTTTTGGAGAGCAGTCAAACAATCAGGCAGATCGACGCCAGAAGTCTGTTTAGATCTCAGAAACAGACGCCACTGATGAGTGTATGTAAACTTCTGACCACCACTGTATAAACAAATACAGAAATTTTATGAGTTCTCATTGCAGAACTGTATGAATCTGTGAGCTGACAACACATCTGCAGTAAATCACAGTATTCTCCATCTCCATCAGCTGCAGTCTCACAGTGAGATCTGAGAATTAGCGAGTCGTCTTGATTCTAGAAACACATTCTGCAGCACAAGGTCGTAATCTCTGGATGTTTCCTCTCCATGCAGCGACGCTGCGCCGTCCACCTACACAACAACACACAACAGGTTCCTGACAGATCCTGGATTGTTCCTCTGCACCGTCTCACACTTTACCAGCATCACAGAGAAGAACACAAGCACCATTAAACAAAAGAAATAAAATTATTAATATGCTCCTTAAATACAGCATCAGTGATTTAGAGCATAAAACTCAGGTTGTAAACACATAACATACCTTAAATAAGCTGTGGAGAGCGAGAAGCAGCAGCATTTTAAAACAGCACTCCTAGCCAAACATAAATGAAGATAAAAAAGGCAGAGCAGGGCTGACAGGCCAAATCCTATTAAATTGTCATATTGCTGTGATTTACTGAAAGCAGAATTCTCCATTCAGTGGCTCTGGTGCGTATTTCTGCTCACAATGCTTCTGTTTCTGTCTGTTCACGGTACGCAGCTGATTTCACTCCTGTGGCCAATTCTTCATGAGTCATAATTACATGCGACCAAACAGGCTGGCGGTGACGTGGGTCGGCTCAGAGACGAGAGCTTTGTAAACGCTTGGGAGGTTAAATATTACGAGCATGGCGGCCCTTATCTGCATCGCTCTCACTTCAGCGCCGCGCCACCTTGTTTATACCAACACGGCTGTTTACCCATTACAGCTACGGCGCTGCATACTTCATGTCGGGTCTTTCCTGTTACTTCATCCGTCCAAGTCGAGGAACAGCAGCTAATTATTGTTTTACCAGACAGATCTAACTGTACGGCTGCTTTCAGATTTGTGCACAAGAAAAAATACTGATGGAACTGAAAAGAGAAAAATGTGATTTTGACTGTTTGTTTAATCAGTTTCATTGTGAAGCTGCAGCTTCAGTTTGTTTTTTAGTTCACAATAAAACCGAAGCAACAAGACGGGTGGATTTCTCCCATTTCACTGCCTCCAAATTCAAAACAATTTCACTAATTAGTTTTTCTACTTCAGCTGCTGAATGTCCTTCAGTAGGTTCTGAGTTATTCCACGCTCCACAAAGTCCAACTGTTAGCTAACAAAACAAACTGTTGCATAATTTCCTGATAAAAACATACCTGGAGTGTAACTCATTTAATAATGTTTGACAAATCCTTGAACTTCCTGTTTCAGTCATTCAGAGGCGCCTTCACGCCTCCCCATACGATGCTTTACCTATTCCTGCCAGGCTCCGCCCCCGCAGCGCTCCATCAGACTAGCGGCAGCAACAATGAGCCAACACCTGATGGAGTTGAGTCTGCTGAACGCCTAAGAAGGCTGTAGATCACGTCATAGAAAAGCATTGTTGTGATGAAGTCCTGAAGGGGGCGTGGCAGAAAGAGTAGGAGGTTCTTAAAGAGACAGCGGCCAATTTTAAGGCACCAGATGCCATCATGCAATGTCAAATTTCTCTGGAGATTTATTTGATATGTAAGCAGTTTCATAACAACTGAAGGTAATGTTGTTACTTGATTGTGCTACAAAATGGCATTATGGGAAATACATAATACCCACATGTTGAGATGATCAGATTTGTTTCTCTGGGGTTTTATGGATTATAAAAGGTGTTCCACCAGGTGGAGAATTTGGCCCAGTCCCTTTTTTAATCAATGACAATGTTGGAAAATGTTACAGTAACTTACTAATCAAAGACTATTTTAACCTTGGCATCAAAGTTGATATAAAAATTCAACACAGAGAATCATAACTCATCCCTAAATTGGGATCGATTTATAAAAATCAAAGATTCTTAATCTGCAGGTCAGAATGAATCCAAAGTAGATTTTTTATTCTGGCTGTAATAATGCAGTTACATTATTTATAAGTATATAAGTAAATAAATTTAATACTCTGGAATTTTTGTATAATTGAGATTTTTTGTCTGCATATTAGTGGTATACTTTCCTCAACAGTTATTCTGTCCAGTCAAATAATGGGATGACGTTTATTTAAACCATGGACATAAACTCGTCTCACAGTTGGTTTCTTTTCCCCACATTGTTTTTATTCCAGTTCCTCTCATTAACTTGATGCCTCTGGAAGAGAAGGTCATCCTGAAAAGGTTTTAGAGCAGGCAAAACTTTGTCCCTCCTCTCACTTCATTTCTCATCTCTGAAGAGGGAACAAAAATAAAGCACAGAGGCCAGTTTGTACGTCTGACCTGCTTTAAACAAATCCAGCAGCGGAGCAGAGAAAAGGCAGAAGCTGTGAGGGAAACAGAACCAGAACCTAACAAGACCTGGTACCTTCATTCAACTGCATATATTTAAAAATATTAACACGTGTGTGTGTGTGTGTGTGTGTGTGTGTGTGTGTGTGTGTGTGTGTGTGTGTGTGTGTGTGTGTGTGTGTGTGTGCTTTTTAACTAAAATGGCTGCTGAAGAAAACATAATTTTTATTTTTTTAAATTGCTTTCCTGCTTTACAGACTGTTCAAAAATATATTTTAAATTTCTAATTAAATTTTTTTTTCATCCTTAAATTTCAGAAAAAAGTCTGATAATTTTTTTAACTGTGAATATTTCTAAATAAAAAATGACAAGGCGAGTAAAAATTTGGATCAATAATTCAAAAATGTTCATCAACTAGAGCTTTTGGTGGGAATCTCTTTCATCTTTCAGTTGGATTCATGCTGTCACAACAGTCCTAAAGGTAGAATTTGACCTCTGACCTAACTTCGGCAGAGCTGCTGCTCCTCCTCCCCTGAAGCCCAGACGTGACGTCCAGCTGCTGTCAGAAACTTCTGGCTCTGGAGAGGAGAAGCTGCTGCGGCTGAGAAAGCCTCACCTCTCCCACAAGCTGCACAGTGACCTGAAAATCCCGCCTGCGGCTCCAGCCTCAGTTTTATCCTCACATCAGCCTCAGCTCAGCATGCAGGAGATCAGCTGCTCTCCTCTCTCTCCTTCAAGGAGCACAAGCGTCCAGATTCTACCTGGCTAATGATCTGTCAGGCAGCCGATGTCCTCACTAAGACGTGACATTTTAATTCAAGAGTTGAGTTTCTCCGCCTGACTCGCTCTTACTCACGCGCTCTCACGCACGCTGTCACGCACGCACACGCATGTCAACCAGCGCAGGTGTGTGACTTACGCTGCTGTTCTGGCCGGACCAGTGCACCATGGCCTGGTTGTGGGATGAGTCCCCGGTCAGGGCGAACGTGGAGCTGTTGAGCTTCAACTCCTCCTGCCGCGCGCCGGCCGCTCTGCGCTCCTCTCCGCTCCAGCGCGCCGCTCTGCGCCCCGCCGCCGCCGCCGCTCCCTCTGCCGGGGCTGAGCTGACTGCATCCCCGCCACTGTCCCTCCTGAAGCGCCGTGGAGTCGAACCAACACCGTCCCTGTGTTGGGAAACTTTCCCGCTGTCTGTAATCCGGTCCCGCCTCAGCTGCGCGTGCTGGCCCCGGTCTGGAGCGCATCCAGCGGGGCCCGGCTCGCAGGGGACCCTCCCGGTCCGGTCTCCGCTCCCCAAAACTTCCCCCATTACCCCGGCAGCGGGACCACTTGTTTCGACCCTCAGCAGTAATTCCTGCGCTCCGGACCACAAATTCCCATCCCGGCATGACCTGCAGGTTATCTCAGCCTCGGCGACGCCAAGCAAGCCGGACAGGAGCAGGAAGAGCCCGAACCGGAGCGCACCGTGCCACTTTGGGCAGAACCTGACCTCCGTCTCCATCGCTGGGGGAAGAACAGGATGCAGCGGATGCTGGGAGTCTTCGCTGCCTCTCCGGGACGAGGTTCTGAGCTCGATGTGGAAGAGAAACTGCTGCAAGTTGCGGCGTTGGAGCCAAATGCGGTGGAGTCCAAAGTGCGACTGAGCCCAAGTGGTCCAAGTTGAAGGATTTGATGAAATGAAGCCCCGCGCGCGCAGAGGGAGGAGCTGCATCCACTCTGAGATGGAGAACAATGTTGCCTCTGTCTGCCTCAGATCTGTTATTCCCCCACATCATCTGGATATGGAGCTTCGAGCTTCATTAAAACTCTCATATTTTCTCTGCCTCACTTTTTTTCCTTCACATTTTAGGAGAGCTATTTTTGGTAATTGATCTATTTATTTATTTGTCTCCCCTGTTGCAGCTTTTTACCCTTCCTCCTGAGGAAGTAGATCTCCTGAGTTTTGCAAATGAAATAATAGGACCGTATAAAAACATGTGAAGACTTGGTTATTTATTTCAATATATATTAAAAGATAAAATTATACATAGCAATATATTTCTAGTTTTTATTTGTTTTGATCTTTTTTGTTTACAGTGAATGAAATTTTTAAATTCACTTAATCAGAACATTTTTATTTCACATTAAACTTAATATTTCTAATCAGGAATGTTTCTCATATCTGCTCTACCTACAGCACAACATTAAGGTTTCAGTTCATACTGACATCCTCTGACCAGTCAGGAAGTGTCAAAAAGACAACAAGCTGAGTGTCCACAGAGTTCTGCATTCTAGCATTACGATGAGAAGTTAAGTGGAAGGAAAAACTCAGGTAAAAACTCAGTTTTACATTATTTCAATAACCAGAAGGCAGAGGAAAGGCCAGAAGTTAGACCTGGGAAGATAGCAGGTAAACCGGGGAAGTAATGGAAGGATGCAGCAGGGAGTGACTGAGAAAGAGGTGCTAATGTACTGGGAGGGTCAGGGTTGAATGCTGAAACAAAGGAAGTGGGCTGATTGGCTAACTGGGTGCAGGTTGTATTTTAATATAATGGTAAAGTGTCAACTTTTAACCCTCCCCACGTCTAAGCATCTCAGTAAAATCCCTGTTGATACTCTTATTTTGAAATGCAACAGGAAGTTCTCTGCTAAGAGTAATGGATACGCCCCCAGCTTTGGTGCTTAACAAGTCTGATATCCCAGGTTAGAAGCAAGCTGGTGAAATGAAATAAATAAAGAGAGTTGATGCCAGAGATGCAGACATATTAAAAAAATAAAGGAAGTTAATTGACAAACGTTCATTTCGTCCAACACGAGTGTCCAATCATGTTGGAGTTGATTTGGTTCATCCAGTCAGGTGAGGCTGATCTCTGTGCTGCGCTGCAGTAATTCAAGCTAAAGGAGCCCAGACCAAACCACACAGACCACAAACACTGAGCAGTTTGATATATTGTCAGTGGGACCAGATTTATGAATCAAATCTATTGGTGTGATGTCATATTTTATTTTATGTGATAGTATCTGTAAGCCAAAACCATTAAATGTAGAAATAACATGAATAAATTCACCTCATTAAGTTGCTTTTGACGTTATTTATATATAGAAACATGCACTCATGTATTCTGAGCCTAATGATGAAACTTATCTCTTCATTTTTATGGAAAATGCTACATATTTCTATTACATGCAAAGTAATATTTCATTTCTTTTGCTTGTTTGTAATATTATGCATTTTAAATCCGCAGGCTGGCTTTGATCATTTTATGCCCACTTGATCACGACCTCCAGCAGCCAAGGGCCTCTGATCATTCCCACAAATTAATATGTTTCCAATTAAGGGCAACATATCATGCAGTTATTAAAGAGTAATTAGGTGTTTAAGGAGCTTTTCTCTGCCTCGCCTGCAGGATGATTGGCTTGATGCAGCTGAAGGGCAGCCGGCTGCCAATGCTTCCTGAATTGGGCCAGAAAATGGACATCATGTATTTATCCGGCACAAAAAGGCAGCTGAGACAATAAAAGTTCATCTCTTAGAGACCCTGCAGCTCTGCGTGTCTAATCACCGGAGGTTAACAGCGAATGTTGATGAGCGTCTGTCGCCAAACGTGACGTTCAAATGGCCACAGAGCTGCAGCAGCTGCCTGCTTCCCACCCTCAGCCTCAGAGTGAGCCGTCAGGGAGGGAAACGTGATTACCTTCACCGGAGGGAAGTCTGCACAGAAACTGCAACACATTTAAAAACGGTATTTTGCTTTGCTGCATACAAATACCTGTCATAACTCTCAGATTAGGTTTAGTGGCTAGAAGCTCTTCAGCCTGGTCAGCTGAATGGTTCATTCCTCCAAGAGTCTGTAGTTCTCAGAACAGGTTTCTCCAACATGTAGCACTTTCATTGTTTTCACAATAAAATACATATCTGATGATGTGCATTAATAAAATGCACAGATTGTGTCGACACCTGTAAATAAATCCAGCTGCCTTCAGAAATCACCTAATAAAGGAAGATGATTAATGCCCACCCATTTTTGATTCTTATTTTTATAACCGTTTTTCCAAAAGGTGTTATCTTCCAGTAACTTCCCAAAATGCATTGCTCTGTGTTGACATAACATAAACAACATTTACTACATTGTAGTTTGTGGTATTCATGTTAATAAGGAACATGAGTACTGTAGTTATGACTTTCTTTTTTTTTTGGAGACTTTGTGGTCATTTTCTTTTGGCTAATGTAGGAATTATTGATCGATTATTCCTTATAGATTTGGATGTTGTGCATCTCAGACTCCCAACATCTCTCTACTCGGCTTGTAATCAAACAGCCAGGCAGAAATATAGCAGGGGAGGAGAAGAAGGGCAGCACAAGCAAAGGAGGTGGATTAGCAGAGCTAACTGATGGTGTCATCCAGGACGTCACTGTGAAATATCACCTGGATGTTGAGCTGTTAGCCAACAGAAACATAAAGATAAACAGTCTTATAACAAACTCCAGTATTTATCACTTCACTGAACAGAATCAGAACTGGATCAGATCTGGGTCATGTTGACATCTGAGTCCTGAGGTCCAGATTCCCATCCTGATGTCAGGTTCAACATCTTAACTGTACGATACAAATGTACCGACTACTAAAACATCAGCTGATGTAAATATATATCAATATAAAGGGCATGCTGCATCTCATCTCATCTTGATTCTGCTTCTCATGCATATTAAGTATGAAACAACCTTTCAATTCCTGTTTTCTTTCAGCTCTGATCACTTGAAGCCGTCGAACCAAAGATGTTAGAGATCAGAAGAGCTTCCTCTCCACACGAAGCCTCACAATAAGCAGAAACATTTCACTGATTTATGTTGCTGCGATGGTCAGAGCTCACATTACCCTCACAGGCTGATTAACCAGGTCTGGTGCTTACCTCGGTGTGTGTGTGTGTGTGTGTGTGTGTGTGTGTGTGCGTGCGTGTGTGTGTGTGTGTGTGTGTGTGTGTGTGTGTGTGTGTGTGTGTGTGTGTGTGTGTGTGTGTGTGCGTTAACCATTTCACACAGAGTCAACTCATGTCCCTGTCTGGACTCGCCATCCATTCACAGGGAATCGATGTTCTGCCGATTGCAAAAATGGATTTCTGAGGATGTTGAAGAAGGCGATATGCAGAAGTGAGAGGAATGATTTGTGTGAATACACACCAGGAAGCCAAGACGCTGCTGTGTGTCAGAAATAAGGCCAGGGAAGCTGCCTTTGCCTTCAAACGCTAAGATAAGCTGCACTGAGAGCCTTTTAGCTTCCTGAAGTCATGATTGGTCTTTATTACACATAGATGCACAGTAAACATTTGAGTGTTTGGAGTTTTATGCTTTTATGTTTGTTTGTTTTCTCCTCAGGCTCTTTGTCTCAGCAAACCACAGAAAACTTTACACTGTCAAAAACCAAGAAGAAAACCTCTGTTTGGATATCATTAGGTTCACATCCAGATCAGCTCAAATCAATTCACTTCAGTTTATTGATGTAGCAATAAACTGAACTCTTGGTAAAATGTTGAGGCATTTTACCAAGAACTGAGGCCAACAGTGTGATTCTGTTCTGCTCCGGCTGCTTGGTTCCATCCAGTTTCTGCTTCATCTCACTGACTCTGCAGCATCCATGTGTCCATCCTTTTCATCTCATAATGTAATCATTGCAATATGGTTACATGACCTTTCACCATGTGTAGTTTCATTTAATTTTCTCCTCCATCTGGGAAATTTTACGCACGATTTGCATAAACGCCATGAAATACTGTTTTTGTATTATTGACTTTCTGAACCCTGAAATATTTTGACATCCTTATTTGTGAGTCCTTTTGGATAAAAGAATCTGTCAAATGCAGAAACATAAACATATTTTTCCTCTCCATTTTCCAGGTTTCCACACCCAGTCCTTGTTTTTTCTTGGTGTTTTCTTTACTGCCAGCCTGAATTTGAGCCAGATGGTTTATTTAGCCAGCCTGTGTTGTTTCAACCTGAACATTTCAGCTCCTTCAGTTTGTTTCTGGTCATATTTGTTGTGCTGAGCCTGTAGCCAGCAGGCTTAAACGCCTCTGTTAGGCTGTGAGCTCCAGAGTAGCTTTGTATTCATCCTGTTGCTTTGGTCAGCAGCAAAATCATCAATTAGTGCCAGTTTCACCTGCAGCTGCAGACTCATGCACCTCAGCACAGGCCGCCTTGACGGATGTTTCCTTCTTCATCTTTACACTTTCTGTCATCTTGATGGAAGGTTCTTGCTTTGGACGGCGCTCATCTATGTTGGGCAAACGTTTATTAGGTATCTGTTTTTTTACAGTGATGGGGTCCATTTACTAATAACAATAAAAGCATCCAGTTTTAATAAAAGCCAGATTGATTTGGAAAGCTTTTCCTGAAGTAAACAAAGTCGAAATCTGTTTTTTTGATTGCGTGCTATCAGATGTTTTAGATCCTCAACTAATTTGATGATGTAAACTTTCAAGTGAGACAAAAAAGTAAAACCAAAATTAATCTGTAAGGAATCATGACGTTTTTATCATCCTTGCAAAATATTCCAGATGCCAGTGTTTTCAATTATTCCTCCTAGATCAGTGAGAATCGACTAAATAGTATGCTAGCATTCACATGCTAAATCAAAGCATTTTTAAAGGAAACATACATACAGAATCCATTAAATATATTCTGTATTTGCCATCTGCTGTTACTGACTGGAGATTTGATACAACAGAGTGTAAAAAAACAGAAGCACTGATCCAGGGATACTTTACATGTTTAATGAAACGTAAAGCGTTAAAGTCAACAGGAGCCTCTTTGTCTCCATCCAGACAGAAACAGCTAAACAAGTTCTAGCTACTGATCTGATGATAGACTGGCATTAGCTTTGGAGAAGCTACTGACTAGCATGCCTATGCTGGTCACTCATTGGACTATCATCGTCCTCTGCTGGCTGTTAGCATGGATAGCTAAGCATTAGCATAGGCTAACCTGGTGTTAGCCTTGGATAGGCTAGCAACTTGTCACCAGAGACTTGTAATTTCTCTTTTACGAAGAAAATTGGTTGGGATACAATATCTGTTGGCATAAGATGTATTGACTAGTCCTTCAGTCAGAGTTCACTGTAATCCAACCACAACACAGCAGACTGAGGAGAAATGACACTCAGGGGGACTGCAGTCATTAATGATGGGACTTTTGAAGGAAATTAGTTTCATTTAGGGGCATCAAGGGCGTCTGAATACAATAAGAAGAAATGCTTGCTAATGATTAGAAGCTTTTGAAAATTTAAATTTGTGTGGATCTATCACATGAAATCCCCAGAATTTCATTTGGTCAAAATGTGTAAAAATTTGTGAGTGATTTTAACAGGACTGCATGATGACATCTGGACAGTCATGGAGGAATAAAAACACTGATGTCAAACAGGGATATGGTGGGAATAACTCATTTTGATATTTTCTGCTTTAAGCTTAAGAGAAAAGTTCCCCCAGACAGAAGAAAGCTCAGCAGTGACATCCACCTTATTTGTATTCATAAACATCAGAGAGCAGCGATGGGGTCAGGAGCAATCAGTTCGCCATGGGCTCATGGAGAGTGGTGCACCGTCTCAGTTAACCATCTCCCCATTTATAACACTGTTTGACATGTTTGTGGCTCTGCCTTTAATAGTTACTAATTCGTTCGGGAAGAAAATATAGAAATCTATATTTAAAAATGTAATTTATGTGACAGGCTGCACACAAAATCAAAGCCAGAAAAAGGCGGGTGGTTAGTCAGGATTCTATTTCCAGTTTCTGAGTTACATCTCAAGCCGTGTCCTAAATTGGCTGAACCAGTGTGTCGCTCTGCTCCATACTGTCATGCAGCCTGAAATACATTAATTGGATAATCCATTTTAAGTTGGAGAAGAAGCCCTAAAGTTATGGCAGCTGGGCATCTTTGCTCTGAACGTGGCTGCTGCTCGGTAATTCTGGAAGTAAAGCCACATGAAATTAATGTTCATCAATCAGTCTCATATCTTCTCAAATTAATATGAACATTTCTCCTTTTCATTAACTGATCTCATCTCACATTAAATAAAAAGAATATTTCCACTGGTGGTCGACTCCATTCAAATATTTAATCAAGTAAATTGCAGGCTGTCAGTAATTAATCCCAATTAATCACAGTCCAATGGAAAAATAAGCAACATTTTCAATTTAAAAACAACTTTGCTGTTAAATGATTGAATAAGTAGATGTATGAGCTCAATAAGGATGTTTAATTGTTACTGGGGTTTTCCAACACTAACGGCTCTTTGTTTCTCTGCCACCAGTTGTAGTTTTATCTGAAAGTCTGAAATCACACTGAGAATAAAGTGCAAAACCCAAAAGTAAGTCAAGGAGAAAAGAGCAGATTCGGCACATCTGACTGGTCTTTGTTCAGCTGAATGAAATTACAATATTTAGCATTATTGTTTTATGAATGCAGGAAGAGTTTGATACATTAGAATAAGGGAGTTTAGGAAACATGTTGGAAATGTTTCTGACTGAAAGGAACTTTTTACCTTTTGTGTTTCACTTGTGGCAGAAATGGGAGTTTTTCCTCAAGCCTTACATTTTGAGTTTGATTGTTTTCTGGTTTGACCAGCCTGGTAAAAACTGTCCCTGGTTTTACACTTTGCTTGCTGAAGGAGTGAAGTCTGGAATTTGATCCATGTTTGGCCGTGACATACGTAACACGCCAGTTGGATGAAGCCTACCAGGAATAGCGCGTGCTGTCAACAACCTGAGGGGAGTAACGCCACAGCATCTATGCCAGCAGTAAAATATCTTAAATATTCCTCTTGCTCCGACTTTAATCGCTCAGCATTTGAAGGTCTGGCCGACACCGACTGGCTTCCTTCACCGCCACTCCTGAACTTCACTCAGGAGCTCCTGAACTTCACTCAGGAGCTCCTGCTCACTGATTGGCCTGCTTGAAATTCAACCTGAGATCTAAAGTTCAATGGGAGAAATCCCAGACGGAGAGCTGCAGGGAGATGAGAATCGCGTGGGAAGGTAACAGCCTGGCTCACTATGATTGATTTGAAACGGTTTTTACATCAATACTCTAAAGGTTCTGGAAGATATCTGTCAGGCTAAATCAAATTTTCTTGAACACCTGAAACTAAAGACAACTTCTCAAATGTTTCAGATTTTTTCTGATTCTAGGCCACTGTTCTCATGAAATAGCATTTGCTTTGACTAGACCACTGGTTCTGAGGACATCTGGCGTGACCTCGAGATCAATAGTTTAAGCAGATTAAAGTTAGCATGACGTCGGCTTCGTGACGTCATGTAAGTGAAGCTGGACCTGGACTTTACATTCTCCTCTCTCCTGCTTACAAACTGCTTTTTACTCATTTCCCTCTCATTAGACATTCTTCCTGCCCCGCTGCCCAGTTTCCAGAGGCTCATTATGGTCCCAATGAAATCCCAATGCCCTCAGAAATCAGCTTTTATTCCCTTGGAGTTAACATAAAAACTCTAAATTGGTGTTTTCTAATCTACCTAAGAGGCCAACGAAGCGACGGCTGTGGCTCGTTGAAGGTCTAATTGTTAGAGCACAACAGAGGAATAAGGAAGGATTTCTGTGTCTACCAAAGGAGGCATTTCACCACACAGTGACTTCATTCATACTGTTTGGGAAAAGTGCATATTTCACACACAAAGGCAGCTCTCACTAACTTGCATTCAGATTCTTCTGCTTCCCTGAAATCCCCTCCATTTCAACATCCTGGTGGCTGGAATGACTCTTCCATAAAATGCTCTAGATTGAACACATAATCAGCTGTGAAACCGAATCCACCTGCTGTGTATTCACCTTTTCTTTCTTTCTGCCACAGATAAGCCATTAGTTTCTATTCATCAGGCAGGAGAATAGAGGCGGACCGGAGCGCAGCTTTCATCAGAGCTTCTCACTAACATCTGGAGTTCTCAAATCAGGCAAAAAAGAAAATCGGGAAAAATAAGTTTAAAAAAGATAAAGAGGAAGATGAGCAGGGCAAACTCAGTGACTTCTTTAAAAGCTTTTCTACGAAGGCTGCAATATTAATATTTGCTGCACAGGAACATCACCGGTTTCCCCAGAGCGAAGCACCGATAATTATTAATGAATCTCATTTTCCGTCCAGTGTGCTGGATGTTCAGAGCGCCGGTGACCTTCAGAGGCAGCGCGGCGTCGCCGCCTGCCCGGAGTCGGTCGACGAGAAACGAACAATCTGCTGGAACTCTCCGGCTGCAGTTGGAGCTCATCGGGCTGATTTGTTTACCTCAGTGGGAACACGCATGACTAATTCATGAACATGTGGAAAACCGTGTCGCTCTGGAAGACGCAGCACATTTCCACGTTTGATCAGCCTCTTTTTATGAATTAGTGCTGCTTCAGGCAAGGCCATTGTTTCAAACATCCACGGCCGCGAGTCAAAGGAGATCTGTGTTGGAGAAAACACGAGGGCCTTGAAGATAAAAACATCCAAATTCCACCTTCCACATTTATTGGCTCCACTGGTAGCGATGTGTAAAACAGTCTTAAAATAAAGACTGCTGAAAAACATTTCAACCTTTAATTTATTCACTTCATGAAAATATCTCAGTTCCCAGAGGAATAAACATGACAGGAAGCCCAACCTGCTGCTCCGTCCTTCAAAATGGGAAAAACAAGAAACCATGGCTGGAAAATATAGGAAAGTTACTGACCTAAAACTAACAGAGTATTATTAAAAATGTTTTAAAATAATCTTCCTGTCATCTCTTTTCACTAACCTCCACAAAATATGTCCACATGGTTTAAAACAACTATCAGAGCTTGGAAATAAATTCACAAGCAGAAAACTTTACCGTTGTAACAAGATTTTAAAAAAGCGAAGAGATTTGAGCCCCAATGAAGCCAAAATATTCAAGATGTAACAGTAAAACAACAGCAGCTCTTCAAATGTCATCCAGAGGAGCGTCGTGAAACCCTCTGTGACTTTTAATCTGTCACAGGAACTTATTTCTACATCTTATTAAAATGACACTTTCTTGTTATGAGAAAAAAAAACGTATCTTGTTATAACAAGGTTTTTTATTTTAACAAGATGCTTTCGTGTTGTGACGAGTTAGAGCTCTTCAAATTATTTCCAAGCTTAATTCAACATAAAGGTGCTAAATCTATCGGAAATATGCAAAAATAAATATAATAAAATTCACATTAAAAGGAACAAGAAAACTTTCTTGGAACTGAAACGACTCCAAGCGCCACATGCAGATACAACAGCAATAACACAGAAAGCATAAAATACTGCTTACACATCTTTACAGTAACATCAATAATTAAAACTACAGAAAGAAATATCACTAAATCTTTAAACTTTTAAAATTTGTTAGAAAAAAGGATCAGAGTAGAAAACGGTCAGACATTAAACTTTGTGCTGTTCTGCAACTAAAACCCAGATAAAATACGACTGAATTTATGTCAACATTCTTCAGCGCGACTTTCTAATTCTTCAGTGAAACCTAAATTTATTTAAGCCGTCTCCAGTATGTGTGGAGCGGTGGACGTGTAGCTTTGGAAAACATGTTTGTCAGCTGAGCCCGGCGGTGAACACCTGCTAAAAATAAATGACTCCTGCTTACCTGCTTTACAACCGACTTCTTTAAGGGTTGTGGTGTTAATAAAAACCACCAGAAAACACTAATTAAACTGTAAATGTTCAGTTTAGTCTTAACGTTTCACAGCATGGGTCACAAAGCAGTGTTTATATTTACTGTAGCACCAAAAAGTTTTAAATAACCACAGAATGAATATTTAATGGGAAAAACATTTCATATTCATTTAGATTTAATTTTCCTCTGTTGGGTTATTAAGTTCTGATTTCCACATTTTGCTTTTTATAGTTTGGCCTCAAAACTTTATATTTTTCCTCCTGAGCTGTGAAGTTTGAAATGATTTACTGCTAATGATTTGGGAATTTGTTCTTACAGCAACACTGTAGAGCAGATACTGCCCCCTAGTGGTGAAAGTGGAGGCAGCAGCCTGTAGAGGTGAAGAGGAACCGACACAAGAAACGACGTTTGGGTTTCAGTGTAGAGGAAACAGGTCAGCAGAACCTCTTTGGTTTTTCTCTATTTTTAATCTTTATGAATAGTTTAATGTTTCCTGCTACAGTGTATAGTCTTTCATTTCGCTGAGTCTTCCTGCTCTCATCCATTTGTTCCTCCTGATGGCCGAGCCGCCCACCTGCTGACGCGCCTCCATGCAAATCGCTAGATTTGTAACTGACCTCACATCTGAACGGAGCCACCGGCCTAAGAGGATAATGATGAGACGAGGCGCGCTAATGATGTCTTTAGGTTTCACCACCCCTCGCCACTCTGTCAACTTTGACCCCAGGAAGAGTTTGCTATTGTACGGTTTTGAAAAGTTCAATTAAGCTGTAATTTGAGACAGAGCCTGCAGAATAATTTCAAGGTGGTTTGTGGTCTTACGGTTCAGCCTGAGCATGCCTAATGGCAGCCTGACTCACTTCCCAGCAGATATTAGCGTCTGTTCCCTGATGCGAGACGTCGCTGAATAATGACAGCAAGAAGCAACTGAATCTCACCGTGTTTATGATTTATGTATGTTGAGCTCAGAAGAAAATACTGGTGAACAGTTATCAGTTATTTACCTGCTTTGATTTAAAGTAAACGTCTGTTTGAATACTCTAAACGGTTCCTGGAAGCTCCAGCAGCTTCCTGCCTGATGGCTCAGCCTCCATCTGATGATCTAGCAGCCATGTTAATGGAAGTCCTGCATATTTAGACACATCTGTTCTCTCACGGGGCAGAGGCTGCTGGGGATTTTTATTCCAGACGTTTTCTTCAAATTAACTCCAGAAATGGGGAGGATTTACATAAACTGCTCAGAAAGTTCTTACCCTCTGAACTTTTCAACACTTGGTACGTCACAGCGGATCCTCGGTGGGTTTCACTGGGATTTCATGAGACAGATGAACACAAAACAGAACTTCGACATGAAAACAGAAGAACTGTGTGTAGAACCAGCTGCACGTCTTCAGGCTTTTAGGAAGGAAGCTAAATGTCGTCATACATGCTATCATCCAAATATCTTCAGTCATTGTGGACGGTAATGAGCTCCAGTAGCAGTCAGTGTGGCAACGTCTCTGAGGAGCCCTCTGACTGAAGACTGTTGCTGTATGTAATGCTAACAGCTTCTGATCTGGACAGCAGAGATGATATTCCACAGCAACACGTTCTGGATGACATCATCAGTTGTTAGCCAGCTCTGCTAATCCGCCTCCTTTGCTTTTGCTGCTCCTCTTTAAATCTCTATCTGGCTGTTTGGTTGGAAAGACGTTGAGGATATGATGTCTGTTCATTATGATCGATGGAAAAGATGTTTTGAACTTTTTGGTTCTGTTGTGTGGTTTTGGATTTGAGGTCAAAGTTCAGGAATAATTTGAGCTTTGGGGTGTCAGAGTAAAATGGGTTGAATACAAACACAGAACACAGATGTGTGCAGGTTTGTGTTGCTCATGTTAAAACAAGTTGTTTGTACCGTAAAAAAGAGGAAAAAGTTGAACCTGACATGAAAGCCTCTGCAGGTTCATCTGTTGCTTTATGTTTATGCAGAACATGGATTGGACTGAAATAAACTGTTTCCTGTCTGTAAACACCAGGAGGTGGAGCTCACCTGAAAGCAAGCTGCTGAGAAACGAGCTGACACATCGGATTTTTCTACTGGAGTCAAATAAATATGATTCGTGTTTCTCGGGGAGACACACAGTAAACTATATCTGGAGCAGCTGTGCGAATAACGCGCTGAGTAATTGAGTCCACTGTGCATATTTATGACTAAATAGACGCCCTGTCTGCCGCTGGATTTATTAGTGAGGGCTGCGGTTCTGGCAGAGGCCTTGCTTTGCAATCTATGGGTTTATAAAAGGGCTTTAGCAAACAAAACAGTCAATCTGTCACTCCAATCAGAATCAGATCCCAGCAGAGCAGCCCGTGGTCAACAGATCATGTTTTTGTAGGCAGGGACTCTAAAAAGCCTTTTGCAAGGAAGTAGAAGCCAATAGGCGGCCAGTGAAGAGCGTCAGTGAAGAACGGCATCACAACAGAAACATTCATTTTCATACGTTTTAAAGGAGCATGGCTCTGGCTGGATGTCTGGGTTTCAGCTGTCCATTCCTGGGAGCCTCATGTTGAACCACAACACCATTAGGCATCATCACATGAGGGGTCAAAGGTGAGAGCCATGAAAATGCTGCATGTTGACTCTATGGTGTTAAAAGTTTTATTTACTTCAAGCTTATGGCTACATTTAAATAATATATAGATATAACAAGGTCATAGTAAGGTCACGGTCTGACAGTTCAATTTATTTTGACTGAAAAATACAGAAGATATTTTTTTACTTAAGGATAAATGTCAGACATTAAAATGATAATTGTGGGTTTCTCATGTTCTTCCCAGCATGTCAACCTTTATTCTGGAGTCGTCACAGAGAAGCTGCTCAACTCCAGAGCTCCAACATGTTCAACTCTTTACATCAGTGGATTCTTTATTCTGGGATGATGTAGCTACTGGGGGAGTTTTATGGTGTTTGTAAAGTTACACAGTAAAAATTAACAGAAATAATTTGGGTTTTTTAGCCTGGAGCCAATGGAGATTCATTTTCCAAATCATATTTTCCCATGTAATTAATTCATTTATAAATGTCACTGTGTCTAATGAATATCCAAGTGGCAAAATATTGCTACTTGGATATTTAGTTAAACATTTGCTCCATAGATATTTAGTGAGCATGCTAACTATTTAGCTCCAAATTAAATATTTAGCTCTGAACTAGCTAAATATTCAGCTAGCTTAAATATTTTGCTAGCTCAGAGTTAAATATTTAGCAAATGTGCAAATTCAGTTGCTGATGAGCAGAACTGGACTTTCAAAATAAAAGCTGGGTCTTCAGAACTTCAAAGTAACCCAAATTATTATTAATTCCTGACTGTGTAACTTACCTTCTTATTTTAAGCTCTTCTTTCTAAGATCCCTCCTTTGCAGCAGGTTTCCACAGTGGTGGCTGTAAAATTCTCTGAGCTCTTTACAGCAAAGTAATTAAAACGGTTGTGGGGCTGTGACACAGTTAAGCAGCGTGGAAATGACACTGGGACAGCTGGGAGGACGCGGCCACCCAGTGTTTAACAAACATGCTGCACTGAGATGCAGGGGACCAAAACCCTGGAGGCATCATTAATGCGATGGCATTTACAGCTCCTGGCTCAACGACTGGATCAGAGCGGGAAGGGCAGAGTCTGCAGGGGCTCGTTTCTGTCAGGACTCAAACACAAACAGGCCCCGACGGCACAAAATATACATGTTGATTGGCCAAAGCATTTCTGCTCAGGTGTGAAAGACAAAAGCCGGTGAGATGGACGACTCCACCCAGGTGAATCCAAATCCATAACTCAAACGTAGCCATGGATCATATCTTCCTATTCGATGTTTATTTGCGTGGAGAAAACAAATTACAGATTACAGTTTGCTGATGGATATTCAGTTTTTACTTCTGTCTTCCTCTGAAGGGCACCATAATAAATTAAAATCAAATAATAAATAAACTACTTTATATCTTTAAACTAAACGTTGCTGCACAGATTCTGCTCTGCACTTCTGTTACCTTCAACCAATGACCTTTGACCTCTGAAACCACTATTTCCTTAACTTGTCTTTTATTTCCTTTCCTCTGAAACTTGATGCTCAGTTTGAACTTCAGGAAGCAGCAACCTGAAGGTGAAACAGAACCCGACTGATCCGTTTCATTTTAACAGATGAGCCCAATAAAGTGAAATGAAACTAGAACCAACTCCAGGATGTACATGGAAATAACACATCATCAGGCTGCAGGGTTGTTTGTGGAGTTCCACAGGGTTCAGTGCTTGGACCAATTCTCTTTGCTGTATCCTGTTTGTGTTTCCTCTTGGACTACTGAGATGATATGCAGCTGTGTTTATCCATAAATCCTGTAGATTACAGGCACATATTTAAGATATAAAAACCTGGAGGATGTTTATGATGACCAGAAGTTGTCTGGAATGCGTTTGGCTAATACAGCAAGCGACCAGGATCTCATTTAAATCCCATAATTAACACGTTTCTAGGTCTTCCTTCTTTCACCTCCACAATATCGACTAAATATGAAACATCCTGTCTGGGGAAAGCAGAAAGTCTCGGCCATCCAGGCTGGTCTAAATAAATCTTTACATTCAGAAATTTAAAGAAAAAGCATAAAAAATCCTTCAGTTGATCCAAAATACTGCAGCAAAAGTTCTGATGAACACTGAAAACCAGATTTCTCCACATTCCTTAAATTAATCTTCCCTTCATTCCAGACGTTCCCAACAGAAAACTTCAGTGTTGCTCTGCTGTTGATGGCAGCATCATGTCAGCTGATCCCTCCTCCAGGAAGTATCACAGCCAATCAGAACGCCAGGCCAGGCGTTGCTTCTCCTCTCCACTGTCGCCACATGCATGCACAGCACAAGAAGACTGCTGGAACGTTGACAACCTGATGCAATCAACTGTCCACCTCAACTCTGAAATCAACTGATAGAAAACCTGAACTAAACACGACTCGTTTGCTTTCTGACTGGACGTTTCTGACTGGATGTTTCTGACTGGACGTTTCTGACTGGACGTTTCTGACTGGACGTTTCTGACTGGACGTTTCTGACTGGACGTTTCTGACTGGACGTTTCTGACTGGACGTTTCTGACTGGATGTTTCTGACTGGACGACATCAGGCTGTGATTTGAACTCATATTTACGGGTTGAAGTCGGGATGGCAGACAACTGGTTCTCTTGCGATCCATTCTGCTAAAGGTCAATATAACGGCACGCTCCTGCTACAGAGCTTTTATTTTGGCAAGCTTCACTGGTTTTCATGTGTTCTCACACACAATGTGCTCGTTACATAATCTTCTATAAAACCATTCATTACTCGCTCTGTTAACATGCAACACAACAGCAGACAGCCTGGCAGCACAAACAGCAGTGTTTGCCCGACAGAGCAGGGTTTATTTATTACATGGTGTTTTTATGAAGGGCCTGACTGGAGCAGACCTCAGTGAGTTGGGATTTCATGATTGCACTTAATCAAATAAAATCAGTGCAGGTCTCCTGGGTGGCTGAGCAGCTTAGTGCAACGTTCTGTCCTTCACTGCTTTCTGCTGCTCACAAGGGCAAACAGTCAAAGTTAAACCGCAGAATGTCAACATTTTACATTTAATTTGTGGTGAGCAGCATGAACTCCTGTACAAGGTGATTCATATAAATTAGGCTCTAGGTGGAGTACAGTCTGCCACCAACCTGCAGCCAATCAGCCGCTCCTCATCGCAGTGAAAGCTCCCTCTGGAGCGACCGCAAACAAACACAGGAAGTAAAGTAAAGAAGTGTGTGACAAAGAAATGATTTTTTTCCTCTCCACTGTCTGATTCCCTGGGCTGGACCTCCATCGTCATGACACCATACAAGACATAATTTTTAACGCAGCCACTTTAAATTATTCACCACTGCTGCAATTTTCATGAGTTTGGTGATTACATAGTGAAATGGTGCTGCGGGCCAAACAGGAGAGTGTTTCTCCTCAGCATTAGCAGCAGCGGAGCAAAAGCAGAGGAGAACTTCCCACCGCAGACAGAAAGAGATTCTAGTTCTGCTGAAGGCGACTGGAAAAGTCTTCTTCTGCATCTTCTAACGGGGTGCTGACCCCCGGCTGGGCGGTGGAGGAGAAAAAGGTTTTTGTGTACGGGGGAGTGTGGGAGAGATGCATGAATAATGGAGATTTGCAGTTGAAGCCATTTCAAACAAGTCCACAAAGGCTGTTCAGTCTGAAGGCTTTGGAAAGGACTTCCACTGAGCCTCTGCAGCTTTTTGATAACCCAGTGAAGAGCAACAATCAGATTCTACAGGATCAGGAGCTGAAAACACCAAACTCCAGGAAAAATTTACAGTTTTAATTACAGTTGAGATCTGATGTGGAGGGAAACTGAAGACCTGCTATAATCTAGGATTTTGGTATAATTGTGTAGATTAGTTCATGTAATCCAGGTTTATGTCAACAGAAACAGTCAGCAATGCATGAATACTGGGAGTTATGAAGACTTTGATACTTTTGTCTGTTTCAAAATGAGAAACACTGAAGCTGCACTGAAAGCTCTCTCAGTGTTTTGGAGTCAGTATCTTACCAGCTTTATAGAGAAATATTTTTACTTCAGTCACGTTAGCTAAGCATGCTCACTGGACCTCAGAACTGAATTATATACAACTGATCACAACATGCTGATTAAAAAACAAACCAGTAAAAATGCTGGTTTAACCCTCCTGTCCTTAACTGGGTTCAGGTTAGATGTTTGTTTCCATATTAATTAATTACACAGATTGTAACAAGGTTCAAATTTTAACACAATTATTCACCTAATTTATTGCACAACGTTTCTGTTGGAACCTTTGTATTTTGTTTCTGGTACGGCCGTAAATCTGACGCACAAACAGCAGCCATGTTGTTCTCAGAAAACCGAATGTGAACATTAATCTGAACAAAAGATTAAAAACAAAATATCTCTGTTGTTGAACTGATATTAAGGTATTCATGCAGCAGTTTTGCAGCTCAAGGGTTTTTGATTTGAAGATTGCTCATTTTATTGATGTAAAGTTTTCAATTCAAATGCAATTTATTACAATTAATTAATTACACACCCTGTAATTAACTGGATTAAAATTGTTAATCGAATCCCACGTCTAGTTTATATTTTACTTGGCAGACTTGTACTATATTTTTTACATTTTACATCAGAGAAAAAAACCTCTTGTGGTTTTCTTTACTGTTACTGTTTACTGACTAGATCTGGTCTCAGAATCATTCCTGTTTCCTAAAAATAAATTCATCAAAATGCAAGGCTGAATTTAGATTTCTTTTATGAGAACTTAGATCACTACATGTCAAAATGACCATAAATATGACAGCGTAAAAAGCATCTTGAAGGAAAGAAGTAAAACCCAGATTGGATGTTAAAATAAATACCTTACCTGATGAAGCCAGGCTCTGCGTTACACACCGAACCACCAATAAAACTCTGCGTTGTGAATTGAAGATTCCTCAGGACTTCCAGCTCAGTCAAACTGTTGGCGTATTTATTCTACAAAACAGAATTGAACATTTCAGCAGCACAGAAAACATCCATCAGATCACCTGAACATGACAAAGAAAAGAACAAACCTTAAAAAACATTAAAACGTGGAACAGCAGGCGGCTGGTTCACACATGTGCTGCAACTCTCAGGTCTAAAACAGCCAAATTATTCCACAGTCTGCGAAATTATATATAAAACCTGAAACGAGCATCTGACGAACACACCAGCTAAAGGAGAGCAAAACGTTTTCTCATCTTTTAAATAATAGATCAGCAGAAACTCCGTGAGAAACTCTCCTTTCTCCGTAACGTCCAGGAACGGGCTGGTGAAAGAGGAAGTGACGTCACGGATCACGACCCCAAAAATAAAAATACACTTTCCCAAAATTATTACAGAAATTTTGTTTAAATAAAAACTTCAAAATAAAGACAACAAAATTACGAAAATAAACATACATTAATAAGATTAACGGAGGGTTTTTGCTGGAGTGAATTAAGGGTTTTTTTTTCTTTCATGCTACACTGACAATAGAAATATGTTGATTAATTATGAATTATCTGCTTCATCCAGAATTAAAAACTTGTTTTATGTTTTTAGCACACAACAAGAAGGACTTTCTAAAATAAATATATGAAAACTTCATGTTTGGTGTGGAAGAAAGAGACTTTATCAAGTTTAAGAATCGGGGAATCATTCTGTACGATTCCTGTCAGGTTCTGATAAGATGAGCTGTAAGTTCCAGGAACACACACTAACTGGGATGTTCAGTTCTGCTACTGACTATTTTGGACCAAAAAATGACCAAGAAAGGTTCAGATAATCTCTCCTTAGCCTCCATGGGGAAGCTGCAGAATTTGTAATTTGCTCATGTTGGTCCTCAGACTAGAAAAACATGTTTGAGACAAAGCAGCAGGTAGAATTTAAATGAGTCAAAGACTGTCAGTTGTGCTCTGTTTGGCCTGGAAAGTCCTTAAAACCTCCTGGCTGGAGCCATCCATCTCTGTCTTCAGCCTCAACAGGGGAAAGATAGATGCATTCAATAAATGTGTTCTTGAGGAATGTGCAGGAAATGATTAAGAGTGATAAATGGGGATGCAGGAATGTGACAGGACAGTGTTTCATGTGGCATCCATTGTATCATCATCTGAAGAAAAAACTAAACAAACAGCGCCTTATGCCACCAGCCGCAGAAAAATCTGCCTGCCACCGCCGTGTTTGAAGCTGGAAAAGAAGTCCTTTTGATGCTGCTTCCTTTGAAAAACAACTGACTATAATAGAAGCTTTATGATTAATGTTTCATCAAATGGAAAACAAGATCTCTTAGCTAATTAGGCAACAAATTGTCACATTCTTAAAAGTCTGAAAGCTCTTTGTGCAAATGTTTTTACCTCGACCTCAACAATTACTGAGTGAACTACTTATCAGAGAGATTGGATGTAAAATGCAGGCGGCGGCTCCCAGCACCAGGACCTGCTATACGTCGTCTGCAGCTCAGTTTGCTTCTCTCTGCACATAATCAGGTGCTGTGGGGCCAGATCCAAACCCAGGAAACAAACGGACCTTGTTCCCCCTCTGTTGTTCAAATGGAGCCTTTGTTGTGCAGCATAGATGCCTGGCGGGGCCCCGTTTGTCACACAGTTACTGTGTTCTGCAGATTGACTCTAAAGAGACCAAATGGAGCCGTGGTACCGTCAGAGGAATCACAGCACCTGTAGCACAGAGACACCTTCAAAGAGAGGATTGTTCTTAGAAACACAAGCCGACTTTCATTGTTCCTTCCTGTTGTCTGATGTGGTTGTTGTGGTTTTTAGGTTTATCAGATGCTGTTTTAGATGCTTTGATTTTTCTGGTGAGCTACATATAAATAATCAGCTCCAGCCTGATCTTTCTGGGTGGGTGTCAGGCGTTCAGAAAACATATTCCCTGCTTCAGTCGTTAGGAAAAGGCAATGCTTCCTGGGGGACATATTAATTCTCCAGCCACATAGCTGGGCCTGATTGATTTAAAGTCTATTCTTAGTTGGCATTTGGCTTAGTGCTAAATGATTTTCAGCTCAAACTGTCTCTCTGCTCTTGCCAGTTTTCCTCTCCTCTGTTTCTCTCTCTCTCTTTCTCTTTTTCTCATTGGCTTTTTCCCTCCATCTTTACATCCTCCTGCTCCTCATCCTCTCTGTCCTGCTCCCTAATTAAGTCTCTTTGCCTCTTCCCTGCTCTCCTCCCTCCATCACTCCTAATTCCTGGGTGGAAAAAGCCTGGGCTCGCACTCTGCCTGGCTGAGAACAGCTGCCTCTCCAACTGCTCAAGCATGGACGGAGCTTGTTACAGAGAAAGACAAACTACTTCTTAAGCAGGATGTCACGAGCGCACAACTCTTTCTCAGTCTCTCTTTAGAAGTTCAGAGCAGAAGCAGCTCTGCCACAGAGCTGCACTTGACTGCCCGAGTTAAGGAGACAAGCAAAGGCCGCTGTTTGACTTTCTGTGCATCAGGCTGGTTGGTGCATTTGGGAAAGCTTTGCCTCATACAGCATCACAGGATTTGGGGACTTCCATGACTTGAACAGATAATCTATATGAACCTCCAGGAGCTGGAGGAGGTTTCCTCTGGCAGGAAGAGCTGCTGCTGACAGAACGACCCAAACTGAAATGTGTAAAGAACATTTCAGCCACAAGGCAGGTCAAAGTGATTTATGATAAAACTATAACCAATAAACATACAAACAAAATCATCAAGTATAATTATCAGGCAAATATATTGATCAATATTCCAGATATTATTAATCAGAAGGACTCTGGGTTTAGTCTTCATTAAAAGGAATCTGTGTCTCTGCAGTTCTGCAGATTTCTGGATGAGTCATATTTTCATATTTAGCTTCTGTTGTTTTATTTTAGCTCAGAAAAATAAAATCAGTAGAAAATAATTCTGGCCAATCCTTCACCTGTATGTGTGGAGTCTTATGAATAAAACATGTTACATATCAGCTTTTAACTGCAATGTAACAAAAACAGATTTATAAAGCATCTTTAAAAAGTGATTGTTATTGATTTGACTGATTTGTCCAGAGTTACTCTCATCATGTTGGTTGGACTGAATTAGACTGTTGTGGTATTTTAAGGAGATTAGACATAATTTTAGCTATATTTCAATAAATGATTAAATTTTTTGTAAAAGTTCAGAATGAATTTCATCTGCATTCTTCAGCTGAAATGCAAAATGCAAAAAATGAGCATAAACATTAGAAATAAAAGTAAAACCGTCAACTGATGAACTCTAATGGACAGAATCTACATTTTAAAAGCTCATCATGCTGAAGAGCAAAAACATGGATGAAATTCTGGAAAAGCAAGACGCAGCAACATCTGATGTATAAATTATTGATGACCTATCAATGCTTTAGGGGTAAAGTAATTTGTTTGCAAACTTTTTAGATTTACATAAACAGAATCGCTGTCAGAGTGTGATCGGTTTAAAAAGCTTTTCGGAGCTGAAAACGAAAAAAGCTCATCAGCATCTACAATCTGAAAGGTGTTTGGCTGCAAGGATGTGGAAGGATTCATGGCTCCACCATCACCAGGTTGTGGAAGCATTTGAAGATTTTCCTCGTTCTTTTCAAAAGGATTTTAAAGGATAAAATTTAGAAATATGAAAAGACACGTCCTGGGGTATCACACAGCTGCAAAGGGGAAGAGCTGAAATTTCACAGAACTTGCATGAGGAGTGGAGGACCAAAGGAAAACAGAGAGGATCTGAAGGTCGAACATCTAAAGTCCGAGGTGCGTTTAAATGCACCATGAGGTCATGGCTGTGTGAACAGAACTGAGCTGTCTGCACGCTGCAGCACGTCAAACCTCTGGTTTCTGGATTATTATTAACACAAAATGTTTTAGAGCTGGAGAGACCAGAAAGACCTGAGCTGATGGAGCAGAACCGCCTCAGCTGGGTCACCTGGTCCACTGCTGAGGAGGATCTTTTAGTCACTGATGGCTGCGTTGTTTTCCAGCAGACGGTCATGGATGAAGTGAAAATCAGACCAGGAGGTCAGGAGAGGTCAGGATAAAACCACCGAGGAGCCAGTCAGTCACATCCAGAACCCAGAATCCCTCATCAGAGGCAACGCACCAACCTGGAGCCCCGAACCAGCAGCAGGCCTCAAACGTCACATTTCTGACTCCACAAATATTTAACTGTGTGCTGGAGAGTCAGCTGTCCAATTTCATAGTTTTATCACTTTTTATCCTGATTTTAATAGGAACGTTAAACATAATGATGCAACTCAGGACAGAGTTATTATAACCGCTGGTCATCATATTTTAATAGGAGCTCATGGAAACTAAACATTAGTGTGTGTGTGTGTGTGTGTGTGTGTGTGTGTGTGTGTGGGCGTGTGTGTGTGTGTGTGCGTGTGATGTTCTGTGACGACTTTGTTTTCTATGTATGACTGACCTGAAATGACTTTTAAAAATGA
Source organism: Gambusia affinis (assembly GCF_019740435.1). Classification (NCBI taxonomy): domain Eukaryota; kingdom Metazoa; phylum Chordata; class Actinopteri; order Cyprinodontiformes; family Poeciliidae; genus Gambusia; species Gambusia affinis. The sequence goes on along the minus strand of NC_057871.1, from coordinate 1,062,368 downwards.
GTTTGTAAAGAGCCTTTAGATGAACTGGAGCTTTATAAAATGAATTGAATGCAGCTTGAATCACATAATTCAAAAATGTGTTTTATGATTTTTTTCCTATGAGAACATGTTTTTCTAAAATCACATCTAGGTAAACAAGATGTGATTTTAGTCATAAAGACATTTTTTAAACAGAATTTCATGTCATCAAACTGCTGTAACTCCGTCTTCCTGATCAGATGGTTATTAATCAGCAGATTTCACTAAATAATTAAGACTTCTGAAAATAATGATGAGATTCCAATAACTTCATCTGTTGATTTTTCACATCATATTCAGGATCATACACATAAACTCTTCCTTTCATAAAAGTCCTTTTTGTTCCTGTCCCTGGTCCAGTTGTTCCTGGAGGCGACGTGTGTGTGGACACACTCTCATGCCATCCATCCTTCATGTGGAGTCTGTGTGTTAAATGGCAGCAGGTTACAAAACAAAATGGACTCTGATGATATTCAGCTCTGACTCAGAGTTATGACCAGGTCAAAGGTCAAGGTCACAGAGATCCTCGTGTCGCGTCGACTCAGGCAGATGAAACTCCAGAATGTGGTTTGGTGTCAGGGAGGAATCGCGCCGACGGCGGCGGAGGCAGCTGCCACCGAACCAGAGGCGCCGCAATCAAGCGTGTGCTGTAAAATATTTTAGCATGATTCTTAATACACAGGCTGTCAGGTGTTCCAGACTCCATGATGATCACAATAACAGTAACACTTCTCACTGCATCCATTAGTAATTTATGCGGCTGTCAGTTCTGTCCGGTCCAATGTGGGTCACGTTGAGGCGCTGATTTATGGAAGCTTCCAGCAAAACGTCTTATCTGCCCAGTTTTATTCGTCCATTAGACGCTCTTTGGCGTTTATTGATGGCTCTGCTGAGATGCATCATTTATGCCACTGCGTCTGACACGAGTATTCTGGATCAGAATCAGTGCAGCGTTCACCATCAACAGCCTGTTCTGTTCCTGCCATCCTCTGCATGCAGGGGCTCAGCTTCAGGTTGACGGTTTTGGTTTCAGGATGCATTCAGCTGATGTGGCTCACCAACCTGCAAACAGCTGGTGGACAAACATTAATGAGTCTGCAGCATTTGGTGCATGGTGTCCGAAGTATCAAAGGCCTCCATGATGGACAATGAGAACTGTTTTAATGACAGCCAGTCATGAAGTGTTGATTGTCGTCTCATAGATGCTGCAGCTGGAGGGATCTGGGTCTGATCCTGACTTCATCCACAGAGATGAAGCTTTCTGCATGGAAACTGGCCCAACATCACGGCTCTGTTCCTGTTCGGGTTTGTTCGTCTGTCCTCTGTGTTTCCACTAAGAACCGCCGTCCTGTGAACAGCGTCTGCGCAGATTGTGACCTTTGACCTGCCGTGATGATAACCATCTCTTAGGAAGGAAGAGGATTGAGAGAATTGATCTTTGAAAAGAAAATGTTTAAACAGACACACACCTTTAAACACTTCAGTGTTGTTATTGTGCTAAAGAGACAATATTCTTACAGAAGTTACCTAAAATGATTATTTAGAGTTGGTGTGTAATATATTACAGCATTAGTTCCCAACATGCTTATTAATGTATTTAAATTTGAAGTTAGACACCAATGGCTGTATTTAATCATTTTTCTGTGTCCCATGTGGTTCCACTAAATAATAATATTTATCCTGCTTGTTGTTATAAAACTGGTAACATGGATGGACGATCAGTTTTCTAAATGTGACACATTTCAGATTTAAAATGAGTGAAAATAATGTAATAAAAGTTTTCCTGTGAAGATTACGTCTCTGTTCCTGGAAAGTCACGCCTCTGCAAAACCTTCAGGCCGTGACTGCAGACACAATATACTGAAACCTCTGACCAGGCAGAAAGCTTGCCCACACTGCAAAGTGAGCAATGTATACAGTATACAAGAGTTTAGAGGCAGTCAGCTGGTGCATGCAGCTAATTCACTGGAGAAGCAAGCTGCTGAAGCAAACCACCAGGGCCGTTTGATAATTGTGCGTGTGCCATCTCTCTGCAGCTCTCTGCGGAGCCGCTTCCAGGTCTCCACCCTCTCACTCAGCTGGTCAAGGAACTATTAAGCCTCCTGTACTGCAGCATAGTTCCCCCGACAGAAACAGCTAATTGTAACGTTTATTTACATCAGCGGATTGGGTTCATGAAGGGAGGAGTGTTCTGTGTCCGCTCACATTCAGTCAGAAAGAAGAGAGGATGCTGGTTTTTTTCTTTGTTCTTGTCTCATGGGGATCAAGACCTTGAAGCGTTGAACGGCACAAACCCTCCTTAAGCAAGCAGGTTTACTGAAGCAGAGGAGGCTGCCGAGGCGAGCCGGGAATCTATCAACCTCGTCTTTGTCTCCAGTATCACAAAACAGCAGAATTAAGAGCTCTCAAGGCTGAGCAGGAATGAAAAGGAGTTTTATGAAAAGCAGAGGTTAGAGCAGATTTATCCAAGAGCTCTGAACCTTTCATAGAACAAAACAACCAACCATTTTCTTCTCATCGGAAACCAACAGAAGGAATTGATGATGCTTTACAGCTATGCTGCAAAACTTCACTTATTGCAGCAGTTAATTGCTCTAACTCACAGCTGGAGAACAAAGACTGTGTGATGAGTGTCACCATCATGTCTCTTTGTGATTCTGTTTACACAACCATTCTAATAAAGGCTGAAATCTGGCTTCAGGGATCCATCCCACTGCCTTCCCCTGTAATAAGACCAGAAGGATGCCAATTAAGGACCCTTTGCTGCAGCCTCAACTCCCAGGCCTCCCCATTAAATTGGACGCCTGAGTTGTCGATGTGGACTGCATGTCTGCCCGGTGCGGGACTCGTCTTCGTCTTCGGCGAGTCGGGGAGCGGCGAGCGGCTTGGAAGGTTAAAGTGAAATGTGTCGTTGATTCATCATCCGCCGTCAGAGTCCGGGGCCTTGAGAGGAATGTGGGATGCAGAGAGAGAAGGTAATGGATCCTTATAAACAGGATTAGGAGGACACAGACAAAGTGGAAGAGGAAGAGAGGAGGCGGGGGTCATCATCTATCACAGTGGAGATGATTTACGGATGATCTGCGCTTGAATGTCTGAATCTATTAGACTGGCTGTGGCGCTGACTTCACATCCAGATGCACTTTATAAAATAAGAACATCGTTCGTCTTTCAGGTTTTTTGTGCTGCTGTGAAGGCAGAAGGAATCCAGCTCGTTAGAGGCTCTGCAGCATAATTCCTCTTTCCACTTAGAGTTACAGAAACATGACGGCAACGAAGAAACAGAAAACCACAGCGGAGAAGAGCAGTGGCTGGGAAACAGAAGGATCTGATGAGGAATCAAAGAAACTGACTGACTTCTAACTGCTGGGGAGGAGATGAGTGACACGGGAGTTTAATCAGGTTTTGATCTTTGACTGATTGATTACAAGGTTTATAATAAATTAATCACAATTTAGTGCATTTTAACTGACAAATATATAAGCAAATGTGACTAAATAAGTAACGTTTAATTCTATTCTAACCTTCAATGTTGAATAATCAGACATAAGAGCTCAGAAACAAACATATTTATAGTTTTCAATCTGTTACTTCAACCATCATTTGGGTTCAAGGTTCAACAGAAATGTGGACGGAGGCGCTGATATTAACACAAAGTTTCTTTTTACCTCTGGTTCCTCAGTTCCTGCTGCAGCTGCACCAGCAGGTCGGTCCTCTTTCACAACATGAACTGGTTACGTCACATCACTACAGTCCAGAAACAACTTCATCTTTTATTTCTATCTGGGTCTGCAGTTCAGTCAAACACAGACCTAAAATTAACTTTGTATTTTTGATTTGTTTTCAATGAATAAGATTCAAAGTGCAAAAAATGAAATATTTGATTGTTGTTGCAATTAAATCATACATGAGCTCATTAAGAGTGAAAAGCAGCTGAAACGTGAAAGAAGACACTGATGTTTATCTGTATTTGTCTTATAATGGTGAATAATTCACAGTGAGTGTCACAGTTCACCCTGGATGCTCCTGCTTTGTTTTATAGCCAAACGCAGAACGTTTTCTGTCCTTTAATGGCACAAGGATCTTTGATTCAGGTCACAGCAACGTGTGAAGCTGTAAGGCTCCTGCAGCTGAGTGGCGGCCCCGGCCCCGGCCCCGGCCCCGGCCCCGGCGCAGCGCGGTGAAGGTGACGCTGCCTCGGCGCTGTCCTGAGGCAGCCATGTGCACAACTCGTTTTAATTAGTTTTAACGAGATTTTATCCTGGTCCTGGTTCATGACTCATGCACCGGCCGTCTCATTCTCAAGGACTTACCAATTTTCTTAACAGGATGACCTCAACCCAGGAAACACTTCAGATTCAATAATCTGTTTTTAAAACTGCTTTGGTTCTTTTATCTGTCCGTTAACAGGATCGCTGTGAAAAAGATGAACAGGCTTCAATAGAGAGCCGGGACTTCACTTACAGGTGATTACAGTCTGAGGAGGAGGCGTCACCTTGAACAAAGCATGGATCTTTAAAGGCAAGAGAAGAGAGTGATTCAGCCAGTTCACAGCAGATCTCACCTCAAGGCTCTTTACTGATCAGAAAATAAACCAAAGCTCCATCTATACAATGATAATAAAGACGTTCAGTTCAAAGGTGCTGCTCAATATTTAAACAACATAAAAATGTAAGAAAAGAAAATCAAACATGTTAAAAATAATCGGCCTCTAAATATGTGCCAATATTTTCACTCTTTATATTCTTAAACTGAAAAGGAGAAACAGAGCATGATCTGCTCTGTTTGACATGAGCAGATCATGAAACACGATCTGCTCAGCTTCATGTCCAGGAGCTGCTGGTCAGCGGCGCTGAGGGAGCGGCTGGCCGGAGCGGCTGCAGCGGCGGCCCGGGGAGAGGCGGGCCGAGAGGCGGCTGGCCGAGAGGCGGCTGGCCGAGAGGCGGCTGGCCGAGAGGCGGCTGGCCGAGCGGCTGCAGCGGCGGCCCAGAGAGGCGGACAGAGACAAAACCAATAAAGAAACTCTAAACAGCATCATGAAACAAACAGGTAGTCTGTGGAGTAAAAAATGGGATTAATGTCCTCAGATAAAATAAAAAACACTGCAGAGTTTTGCAAAACAATTAGCAGAACCCTGACAGACCCCAAATAAAACATCACATAAATCTAGATTAGATGGTCTGTTTCAGCAAACTGCCTGAAATGAAGAGCAAACACATTTAAAGAGGAGCAGCAAAAGCAAATGAGCTGGATTAGCAGAGCTTGTTACTGCCAGATGATGTCATGTGTGAGTGTGACATCATCTCTGCTGCCTGGATAGCAGCGTTAGCATGAGGCCGTCACATAGCAACAGGCAGATTCCCTCAGTGAATCTGAATGAAACTGTAGAACTTTTATTCACACAAGGTCGCTCCGATGTGGGCGGCTCAGAAAGCCTCAGAGGTTAGAGTTCAACGCACCAAACCAAGGACCTTGTAGGCATTAATGTGACACGCATGAGAGGAGAAATATGTATATCTGTAATATAATATGTAAACTTTCAACCCAAAACGAAGCTAAAATGTGTCCATAACCATCATCATGTTAATTACCATGGATAGTAGATAAAGACGGGTGAGGGCTCACACTGACTCAGATCTTCATCATTCCCTCTGTGCCTCCTGCTCCTCCTCGCTGCTTCCTGTTTGTGTTTGGGCTGTAATCCAGGCGTGGCCGGCCCGTCATCGATTCTCCACTCCTCTGCCTCGGCTGCGTTCAGCAGCAAATCTACACTGATCTACTCTCCAGGCACTTCCAGTTCATCAGTCACCAGGTGTTGCTCTGCTGATTGTTGAAATAACTGTTCTGGACTCTGATCGGGTTCTCTGTTCTGCTCCACAGCTCCCACATCGCTGCACCCTTTCCCAGAGAAACTCCAGCTCAGCTCACAGGGATTCAGTCTGTCCTGGAGGTCATCAGCCTGCTGAGCTGCTGCCTCCACGTTTCTACAGTCACTTTAAGCATTTTTGTTTAATCTGCGTTTTTAGAATATAAATATAGATGCTGCTCTAAATAAAACAGAAGTGAGACTGAAAGGTTGTAAAAATTCCCCATTAATTAAAAACACACAGCAAATTTACAATTATGTAACCAAATTTATGGTTGGAATGTCATATTGGGTATGAATACTTATGTAAGTCGACCTTTGATTTGTTTCAGATTGTAAATGTTTCCAGGACTTAACTAGAAAACAGAACATGCTGAGTGTTTCTGACCGTTCTGAGGACGCCGTGTCCAAACCTTACCTGGTGTTCTTCCCCTCCGGCGTTGGACAAAGTGTCGCTGAAAGTCTCAAAGCAGCAGCTGTCATTTCTTCCCAGCAGGAAGCAGAACCTCGGCTTGCCAGCGCAGAGAAGCGGGGCCGTAATTCTGCTGTAAAATTAAACTGCTGTTTGCTTCTACAGCTGCCCAGCCCTGCACGCCTCCCCTCTGAGCTCCTAAACTCAATTTCACAAAAGTATGAGCTATTGATTCCATACTGACACGGCGATGTCTGAGCTGCTACATTAGGACTTGGTTAATCTGGATTCTGGAGAGGGAAAAGTGAATATGGCAGGCATAAACCATAAATCTCCTCCTCCTACTGCAGCTCTGCTGATGCATTAGAGGCATCCAGGTGCAAACATCTCCTCCACTGTGGGTAAAAACTGGTGACGCCTGATGAACACAAATAGGTAAATATCATGTGGAGGAGTCTTTATGACCCTTACAGACACAGACTGTTTGACCTTAGATAAAAGTCTTTTATATTTGCTGATTCTCTCAGTTTTAGTCTCACTGAAGTAGAAACACAGAGGTTCATTTTCCCCTCTTGACTCAGAACAAACAGATTCAGAAAAACATCATGTTTTCAGAAGCAAACTTAGCAAATAAATATCTTTTCAGAACAGTCACAGTTTGGGTTTTATAATGAAACAAATAAAACTTTAGGTTTAAAGCTTTCATTGTAAACATTCTGGGTGCAAAGTGTGAACTTTAACTACACAGAAGTTTATATAATTCTCTAGGAAATATCCAGAACTGAACCGAGCTGACAGCGAGCGAGCTCAACGTAAATCTGAACAGAAACGCTCCACAGGTTTACAGGCGGCGTGAACAAGTGTCTAATAAAACGAAACCTAAAAAAATAATTAAGAGTCTAACAACAAGGCAGCTTAGTGGGAGACATGCAGCTCTGCTGGCAAGGTGAGAAGTTAAACTGACAAAGGAGGATGGAGAGAGAAAACCAGATATTCACACCCAGGGGCAGATGAGAACGAAGTGGCGACAATTAATGCAGAACAGAAAAACGCAATCAGTGGAGAAGCAGACACTAACCACAAAGGAAACCATCTTTTCATAGGAAGAAACGTAAAAGAGCAGCAAACGAGTGGAGCAGCAGCCTGAAGAGGTTTGTACGGTGGCCCTGAGGTCCAAACCACTTCAACATAAAGGAAGCACAACATAAAGGAAGCACTTACTACAACATTAACCAAACAGAAAGGGTTTGTCCCAGTAGGAGACCTGAGAGATCACTGATTGGACGACGGTGCTTTGAACCGGAAGTTATCGCTTGAGCGGATCGGTCCGTTGTTGCAACACGTCATAGCGTCCGCCATATTGAAAGTGGCTTATCAGCAAGTAAATGGACCGAACTTCGTAAAGTGCCGTTCTGCAAAGTGTTTCAAGTTAATAAATGTCACTGACACAAACTCTCACAGATTATTATATATAGTTATGAAAAAACCCAAAGGACAACATTTCAAACCTGTTGATGTGATTATTTAATTGTTTTGGGGCACAATAATTACATTTGATACGATTCTGATAAATCGTTTTTATTGATGAACACACACACACACACACACCTTTACAGTGATGTATTCATGGACATATTAACACAATTCCATAATTCAAGGTGCATTTGCTATTTCAAGATATGAATAAAAAAACTTAACTTCATTTAAATTTGTAGCCATTTTATTGTAAAGACAAACTTTGATGATAGTTGTCAAACTTTAGCTACATATTTTTACTTTAAAAAAATATTTATTACAGTGTAATATGTCAACTGTGCTATAGACAGCAGTGTGAATGAAACAGACTAAATTATTTTTAATTTCTTTACATAAACCGTCATAATACCCTAATACTTCAAATTGAGATATTCCACTTAAAATACACAAAAAGTGAAAAAAAAGTGTGCTGTACATTACAAATGTATTTCTATTATACTGGCAACACAGAGAACAGGCAGGTTTTTTCAGGGGTTCAGTTTAAGATGGCGGTAAGTAGGACCCAGGGTATACGTATTCATGCCTGTTGTCCAATCAGCAGTTTCTCATATCTCCAACTGGACTTATTCTGGTTTGTTAATGTTGGGTTCGCTTTTCATTGGCTGATGCCCATTCTACGTGGTCACGTGATTGGCCGTCTCACAAACAGCTTCCTGTTAGCTAAGTACAGCATAATAGCACTGATACAACTTCTACACCTTGTAGCCTGTCTGCTACAGTCTTACGTTAGCTAAACAGATCAATATGCAACGTGTATCTGACTCACACTGAAGATTTGATTTTAGCAGAAAAGGTTTTGGACTAAACTGTTCCTCCTGTTAGCCTCTCTAGCACCAAGTACAGCTGGTCAACCAACCATCGCTGTGTTCAGGGAACCAACGATTAATAATCCACAAATAAACTTGATTATATCGTAACGGACTGAATGTTTTGTTTTTAACGTAATCTTTGCTCGTCTTGCGGCAGGCGGTTGTCACGGTAACAGGTGTGCTTAAACTACAAAGAGAGAGAGAGTAAAAAGGTAGGAGTGGTTTTGAGTTGATCACCTGTTCGGGTTATTTTACCTTTGCTGTGGTTCATTACAGCCGCTGTAGTTTCTAAACGTTGGACTAATTACCTCGTTCCTTTGTGAGTTTACGTCATTCACAACAAACATCAAGTATAACAAATAGATTTCATAACATTTTAACAAACAAATGGCTTCTTTACCTTTCCAGAGCTCTTTGGTTCCTCCTATCAGTCTGTAGCTTCTCATATTGAGGTCAAAGTTCAGATCTACCATAACTGACTGACACCTGCTGGCCTCAGGTTTGCAACCAGCTTGTGACTGAGAAACCAGTAACCTCCTCCCAGATGATGACATGAACTTGTTAGTTCCTCTGTATCAGTAGCTGATATGTTGTGAAACTCCGGTAGAAATGAAGCACTAATGGAGTCATGTTTCCATAGAAACAACACCCAGGCTTTGTTTGTGTCTTGCGGTCACGTGGGTCGGTTGTGGGCGGAGCTTGTAAGGTCCATGTTGTGTTTTTGATTTTGTTGATGTGGTTTGCATCTCAGGGCCACCGTAGGTTTGAGCTTCAAGGAAAAACTCTCTAGACGTTTCCAGTGGGAGGAGAGCCTGGACGGATAGACGGATGGACGAATTCAGTAAAACATTTATATTTCTTCACTGATCTCACGCACATCATCTCCCTCAGGAAGGAGACGGGTTCTGGTCCAAAATGTACAGATGGACCCAGAATAAAACCAAAGACCTGCTGAAGCACCAAACTGCACATCGAACAGGACAAACCGATCAGACCTGAACTGCCTGCAGGCAGCTTATAAAATGTTCTCCTGCTGAACCTCTTCTGGGTTCATATCAGAAAAATGGCTGAGAGCAGCTTTGTTGGGAGTTTGGTGGAATGAAAGGAGGAAAGAGGCAAACCGTTAAACTAAGCTGGCAGCGAACAGACTGAGAATAAAACACAGCACTGCAATTAATATGCTAATTAAACAAGACATTTACTGTCACTGTTTATGATGGGAAACATTTGGATTTTAATATTTTTGCCAAAGTTGTGAAAAACCTTTACATGAAAATATTTCTGTTGTGTGTAACAAGAATCAGAAACTGATCATAAATGAGTTTCCTGTTTAGCAGGAAGGCGGTCTCCGTTTGTCACCGCAGAACCGCCCGCCGTCTGGCTGAGCTCGTTCTGCACGCTTCCTGGCACAACTTACTGGAAAACCTCAAGGAAACGAGCTTTTGATCAAAATTTGTCACACCTGTGATTGTTCTGGCTGTGACACTTTGAAATGTTTGACAAGAAAAAGATCTGTTAGCCAGCCAGCAGTGAAGAGCAGCGATCCTGACAGCTTTACAGGCTTCCAGATGCAAATGAAGCCAGACGTTGGTTGTGTGCAGGATCTCATGTGAAGTGCTCAGCGACTGCAGGAAGAGAAGGTCAGAGGGAGGCAGCCATGTTGGAAACAGACTCCATACTGAAGGTCGAAGGGGGGTCAATTCTAGACTTTTCCAAGAGTGGGGGGGTCCAGATCCCCCAATCCCCCCCCGGGGTTTATGCCTATGGATATAGGTGACCATAGAGTCCAGATGCTGCAGTGTGTTTTTGTGATTGTTGCAGCCTAAATAAAACTGTGGTCAGAGTTGTGATTTTTTTTTAAACATTTCATATTTTATATAGAAGATTAAATGCACACAACCTTCTAAAAAAAACTCTTAATTATAATATAGTTAATATTTAAAGTGCAAAAACATTTCAAGTATCTTTTTGAAATATAACCTTCAAATAATATCCTGATGAATTGTCAAAGTGCAAAAGAATATATTGATGATGTAAGTTAGCATGAACTGTTTACAGCAGGAACAGATCCTGCAGAACCAACAAACCAAAAGGCTGCATGACGTCACCGAAGGGCCGAGAGGATTGGGTCATATTTACTCATGTCGATCAGAAACAGTTGATCAGAAAACAGAAGATACAGGAAACATTAAGCTCAGATTTGTGGAAAAGTTGCGATGACTGGAGAAAGTTTGAGTAAAATCTGTGAATGCTGAGTGAGTTTGTGTTAATAGTTGCGATCTCAACATCGCGGCTTCCTGGACAGACAGACTTTCAGCAAACTAACGAGACGCTCGAACAGAAGAGACATGCATGGCTGCATGCAATGGTTCCAGAATAAACTAACACTAAACCCTAAATACCATTTCATATTACTGTTTGTCATGTCATGCAACCGTTTATTGGGATGGAAATATCACTGGAAGTTTATAATTTACAGCTAATAGAACAACATCCATGCTCTGCTGATCCTGATGCATAATAACAGGCCTGCATGCTCCGTATTCAGTGAGCAGCAGTAACTGCATTACCAATCTGCTCATTAGCCGCCTCACAGGCTTCCCTCACACTCTCTCACTTTTTAAGTGTAAAATCATATTGAGACAGGAGTTAGCAGTCCAGACAGAGAGAGCCGTCTATCTATCACTGTAGCTGCAGATAACAGAGTCTGTAATCTATCACAGCGAATACTAACCACTCTGCCCCATCGGAGCCCAGGAGGTGAACTATTTCCCCCCAAAGGGAGCTTTTCCAAAGACTTTAATATGGATGAAAACATACATCTTTTTCCTCCAGCATGAGGTTATGAAGAGTATTGATTCAGTGAAAGTGAGCGGTCAAACTGAGGGGTCCTCTGTGGGTTCGGGTTGTTTGGTCAGATGGGGAAGAAATACTTAGAAACCATGTTTTTTACACACAGCAGAGCTAAATACAGAGCTGAATTAATAGTTAATTTTCACAGGAAAAAAAACTCTTTTCATCTTTTGCAGCCGTCTGGACCAGACTAGACGCAGTAGAACAAAATCAAAAAGTGGGATTAGTTCTTCTGCCTTTAATGACCGGGCTTTCTCTGAAGTAGAGCAGGCAGCTAAATGGCTTTAAGTTCTGGCAGCTTTACACTGAGAAGCAGAAAACCTGAGAAGCGTGAGAGCGAGCTAAGCCCTGATCCAAGACGAGGAGTCAGATGAAATTCATGGAGCTCATTAGAAGCCGTTCTTCGTCTCCCACAAAAGCAGAGGACGAAAAAATATAGTAATTGATTTCTACGCTGGCTCACTCAGCCTCTTTTAACGAATAATTACTTCCAGTGAGCGCTCACTGAAGAGGTGGCTTAGAAAATAAGCACCACAGCTTTTTTTCATACAAATGGCACTCTATTAATTATTGAATTTTTGGGTTGATTTTTGTTGCAGCTGCGCTGATAATTCATCTGAACACATAAACCTCCAACACTTTAGCTGATAAACAAGGCAGAGAGAGCAAGCTGCAGTAAATGTCAGAGGAGGACATCCAGAATTACAAGCTCATTAGAGCGTCTGCATTGATCATCCTCCGCCAGAGAAACGCTCAAACAAGACTTCAATGCTTTTGTTTTGCTGAATGAAGTTAGCAGAAACATTTCTCTGTTCTGAAACGGATCTGCAGATCAACGACAGGAAGCATCTGAACGTACAAAAAGAGACGAAGTTCAACACGCATCATGGTGTCTGGTTGAGCAATTTAAATTTCTGGATTTACTATGGAGTTCATTTTAAATAATGGTCCATTAACAAAGATAACGGACTGACGTCCCGGTTACCTTACGGTGGAAACCTTGGACAGTTTGCCTGCTGATCTCTGACCATCAGATTAGCAACAAATAGCAACACGAGCTAACAGTTTATTTCTGATTCTTCAACACTCACACAGTAAAACATATTCACAGATCAATGCTATAAAAAGTATCAACCAATCAGTATATTAAGCTTCTGTAATGATTTTAGTTCCTTCTGGATCCAAAATGGAAACCAGAAAAATTGAAGACAGAATTTATCAGTGATAAGAATGAGAATTTACAAAGGACAAAGGAACAGAGCAACCAGGAAGTCTCATTTAAACAGGAAGTGAAGGTTTACCTGGTGGAAGTGGTTTCACAGACTTTACTCTGACCTTGTTTGACTGGAAAACTTGACATCTTGACAGAGAAAAGAGGAAACTGGGTTTACTGGGGATTGTTTCACCCACAGGACAGAGACAAGGCGAGGCAAAACCTCAGAGAGCAGGAACTCCTGTCGCTAGGTTAGCTTGTTCACAGTTACAGTGGTTTGGTTTCACCACGGGAAAGGGAACGATCGGGACAGTGAAGAAGAACAGATTCAATATCCATGAGGCATTGATCAAAATTCAGAAATGTAAAGAAGGGGTCAAAGGTGAAGACAGAGAAATCACAGCGGAGGTGGAGGTGATGGTCAGGAGACAGGAAACATGTCAGGAAATCAGATTAAAAAAACACTCAAAGACAACATGAAGCGTAGTTAATAACCTGCTCTGAAAATAAAATCTTTTTATTTGTTCTTTCCTGAATAAAGCCTTGTTTTATGTCAAGGCCTTTATCACACTCATCTGTGATCAACAAATAGGTTCCATCTTTGTTACGATTGTAGCAACTTATGAGTCATCTAGTCTAATTTTTTGAGTTTTTAGAAGTTGTCTTCCCTTTTTCCTTAGTTTTGATCTGAAATAAACGGTTGCTAAGCAGCCGCTCAGAGAAGTTCCCTGTCCTGCGTTGGTTTATCTTACTGATGTTGTGTTTTCCATGTAAACATGTTGTTTTCCCAAAAATAAGCTCTTGTTGAACTCTTGACATTATGAGATTTCTTGAGAGCTCAGTCCCCAGAGAGATTAAAACCCTGAGACGGTCCCTGACTGGCACTCAGACTAACCCTACAAGACTTTTCTTAAATTCAATCAGAAGACACTGAATGATTCATGATCTGCTGACATGATTGATAAAGTGACAGATATTCATGTAGGTCTCTGCGGGGAGTCAGGCGGCGGCTTGAAAAGGTTATTTACAGCCGATGGGGAACTTTGCAGCTCCCAAACCTTTGCCCCAAAAATCCTAAGAAATTAAAATAAACTGTCTTTAAATAAACCCTGAAGGTCCCACAGTTTCAGTTATTGAGGATATTTAAGGCATTCAGTTCTGTTTGTTTCATTTAACACAAAATCAATGATGTAGCTTCTGGAGCAAACACTTTTACACACAACCGTAAATATCTGTCACCATGTCCGCTAACTAAAAATGAAACATTATTTCTGCAAAGCTTTTTCATTTATTAAGAATTCAAAAGATCCTCAATAGTTACATGAGTTGGTTTTCTCTGGTTTAACTCCTGCTTGCACTGAGCCAAGTTCTGGTTCTGGTTCTGATGGAGGGGAGTTTTCCTCTCCACTGTCGCCACATACATGTTCGTAGGAGGGATTGCTGTAAAGTCAATGATTTGCTGCAGCCTGCTGTGGTTTTTAAACCCATTTAAATGATAAAGAGAACTTGATTCCTGTTTTGATCACTTGAATTTTTTAGTAAATTTGATTGTACTGACTGGAAATCTCCTAATGCTTTATAAATAAACTCTCTCTCTCTACGAACTGAATCTCTAGTTTTAGGCCATTCAGTCTTTAAAATTTTTTTAATTTTTGAGCTGCAGTAAAGCAAAAGTGGGCGTGGCCTAACTTGACGGAGGGATTTATTCGTTTACGTTTATTTTCCCTGATTGGATGTTCACTTTACACCCAACAGTTTGAAAGCTGAGGTCTTCTCTTGGGTGACCTTTGAACCAGGATGTGTCTGAATCATTAATCTCCTGGTTTAGATGTTTGGATCTATTTATGGATGAAATTATCAACTCAGTGAATTTAATGCAAACAAACTCATTATAGATTTTATGTAAGGTTCTGTATATAATAATAATAATAATAATAATAATAATAATAATAATAATAATAATAATAATAATAATAATAATAATAATAATAATAATAATAATAATAATAATAATAATAATAATAATAACTGCCCATAATTACTATGGCAACAAGACTTTAAATCCAAGGTAAAATCAAAAGGCCTGAAAAGGAAAAAACCAAATTATTCTACAAGGACTAATTGAACTTTTTCCCAGCTCAATGCCGTGGATAAAATTGCATCTTTTATTTTCAAAGCTGTTCAGTATGAGTGGAAAATAAGCTGTTTGAAACAGGAGATTACATTGAGCCTTTTAATAATTAATAATCAGCAAAAGTAGATATTTTAATGGAAAACCTTCAATAAACAGGATGAGGTCAGAGTTCGTCCCGTTTTCAGTGGGTTGCCGGTTCGAAGCCCTGCTCTGTTTGTCTCAGTGACTTTGCTGCTGAATGATCGTAGCTGTGGAGCCCTCTGACTTGACGCAGTGCTCCAGGACATTCAGTCCGTTCTTGTTTGACCTCTGACCCCTGTCACAGCGGGGAGCGGCTAACCGTATTGTGTGAATCTGCATCCAGAGGAATGCGGCTGCTTGTGGAGTCGGAGCTGCACTGCATGGAGAGAAATCAGGAGTCCTGTGTGATCAGGCTGCTCCGCTGACAGCGGGCCAGTGGCAATCACACGAAATGGAAGGAGCCTGGCGGATCGATACGAGTCACTGATCGCAGACACACAAAGGTTGTTTAGTAACACAAAGCACTAATTGAAATCAATGGCTAATCTGATGACAGTTCTTAACCTTTCCACCCACGAAGATTCATAAAGGAGAGAGAACGGCGGCGGGCGGCGCGGCGGGCGGAACGCTGCCCGTAACTTCACCCTGTTCCACAAAACCTTCAGCTTTTTCTGCTGATCCTCACTTTTCAAGATGCACAGCTAAGATGTTCAATGAGGTTACGTTGCCTGGGATCAATACAGAAGAAGTACTAACGCTTTGGTTTAATGGCTGTTTCTGCGCTGCATCGATAAAGCCTTACAGGTAAATAAAATATGCATGCTGAGGAGGAAGTTCAAACTAGACGTGGAAGATCGTTAAGCTGTTAATTGACTCAAACAGGGAGAAAATAGGAATGACAAGTAAGGCCATAAAATCTACACCTTATTTATACAGAAACACATGGGTTGATGGGGTCTCCATCAAGCAGCATTGAACCCAATCTACATGCAATTACATGTAATGCCCTTAAAATCTGTGGTTAATTGACGGAGAAGCCGTGTTCCACTCTGTGTGGCGGGAAGACACCGACGGCTGTGACAGGAAGGAAGATTGGACCAAAGGCGGACATTTTAATCAGCAGACGTCAATAAGCTATCAGGTAGCAGGTCACTGCAGTAAATGGCGAGTTGTCAGGAAGAATCATAAGGAAACAGATGAAGCTGGTTGGTCGTAGAGCGCGCCGTCGCGTTCAATAGGCAGAACTTTTCTGGACCGTCTCGCATCTCAAGGCTGCTTACATTTGTCTCAAAGTTTTGCTCCAAACTGAATTTCTTTTCTTTTCTTTCACAGAGCAGGAAGGCCTAATATGAGCTCAGCTTCATGAGCTTTAATCATATTCCTGTTCATTGTGACTCTGGTTCCTACATGGAGTCTCTTCTGCCTCTCACAAGTTAAAATATGTTTTTGCACAAGTGAAATAATACCAAAAACTTTGAGATTTTTAGAACAAAACAATATTTTCCACCTTAAAATAGAAGGAAATATATAAGTGAGATTGGTGCTGCTCTGTTAGAAAATCTGTATTTCATCAAACTAAAGTCCAACTCGGAGTGTTTTAAAAGGAGCATGGTTTCCACCATAATTGCGGCTTTTTTTCTGACAGCAGAAACAGTGAAATATGGAAATGAGTTCAGTTTTAGTGGGAATTCAGCTGGAGGTATTAGATATGTGAGCTCAGAATAGCTGAGAAACGGAGCAGAATGAAAATAGCTACAATATGAAACGTATGATAATGGAAGTACTAATAACACATGGCGTCAATGACCAACTTTACTTTTTCAAACTCTTCAGAAAACTTTTTCTCATCAAAAATGAATACATTAACAGGAACATATATTTTTGGAACATGAATTAATTCAGTTTTGGCCTGTTTTACATGTGAAGACAGTCAGACATGTTTATCATGTGTGTGTGTTTCAGGCGTGTTCCTGCTGAACATACATGTCGTGTTTTTCTGAATAAAAATGATTTTTCATTAAGACAAAGCAGAATCCTTCATTTCTTTTGTTGACTTGCCTCGTGCCGCTGTTGCTTGGTGACGACCAGTTTTCCACAAAGTCACTGGGAAGCTACAGCAGGGAGATGATGCATTATACTAGCAAAGTATCTGGTGGCTCCTTGGTCTCATTTGAAGTCAAAGCAGAGTGTGTGTATCTGAACAAGGCTTTGATTCATGCGTAGACACACTCTCTGATCCCGCTGCCTAATCCCTCCTTTGGCTGGGACAAGGACACGTTGACAGTTTAAGACCTCTTCTCTCAAACTCTCTTAAACAGTCCTGTTGACCGATCACAGCGCAGCCTCTGGGCCGCAGAAACATGCCTCTAATTAATCAGCTTTTAATGGGGGCCCAGCTGAATTCCTTAACATTGTGGCGTCACGTCAGCAGGTGATATTCAGGAAAGTTTGGTTATTTATGCTTCAGAAAGCGTCTGTGTCATGTTCTGTGTTTTTCTGTGTGTTTATTTTGACTTTTCTGTCTTTCTAAGTCTCGGTGTTGTCCTGTCTTTGATTAGTTCCCAGCTGTGTCTCGTCCCCTGATTACCTCCTGTGTCTTTAGTGTTTCTGTGTCTCTAGTGTCTCTGTGTATTTAGTGTCTCTGTGTCTTTAATGTCTCTGTGTCTCTGTGTCTGTCGGGTCCTACGTCTCTTTTCAGCGTCAGTTCTGCCATATGTTAGTTTGTCCATTCGAGTTTCCTGTGCTACCTGTTATGAGCATTAGCCTCTGCTCAGCAGTGCTGCCAGGTTTCTGGACTTTGTCTGGATTATTGTCACGATTAAAACTCCTCATCTACACTTCATCTGGGTCCGCTGCGTTTTCCTCACCGCTTCAACCATCACACCTTATGACAGTCTGGCTCTGGTTCCAACACATCCTGGAAAGTTTTGTTTCCAGGATAACTGAATGTCGCCTCTAATTTTGACTCTTTCCTCCAAAAACATCATCTGGCTCCATTCTGATCTTTTGCATTGGGGGTGTGAAAACTTTCTACTGCTTTCTATTTTTAATCTTGTGAAGATAACATCAAGTATGATATTTAGATATGGTAAAGATAAAGCCATTGCTGTTGCCTTGTCGTCGTCTCCATGACGATTCTCGGGGACAGTGAAGGGTCTCGTCTGTTGAAGAGCGAAGCTGCAGCCATCTTTGATCGCAGACCTGACCGTCTGCTCCTTCTGGCTCCACAATGAGGCTCATTGGGCGCCGTAATGCCGGCCTGACACTGATAGCAGCTCTCTGCAGCGATGAGCGATTGAAAGGACCAGCGTGAGAGTCTGTTAAATAACAGCTCACGAACAGGAAAGTGGGCTCTGAAAGCCTAAATCTCAGCACCTGTCGAAGTAATCGTTGAGGCAGAGGTATTGATCAGACGGCGCTATCAGCCTCCCACAGATGTAACACGGTCATTTCTGTTGTGAGGCGCTTAAAAAAATCTTACTTGTTCCCATGTAACCTTTCGTGAATGAGGCAGAGCTCGGCGCTGTTATCGAGATGCTCAGCTTCACATTCACACACTCCCATGTAATTACGCCTGCATGCTGGCTGGGCTGTGCAGCTTTGAAGCACCGATGCAAAAATCGATCAGCTTTCCTTTCGCTGAGTCCTGCCTGGGTTTTAGTTTACCTTTATAATTACCAATAAAACGCAACAACAATACTCCTGACCTAAACTGGCTGACGGAGCTGAGGTATCTGCCCATAAAGCTTTATTCTCTGCAAGCATTTTCATAAAGAGTACCTGTAGGCAGAATGCTACCTCTGGTATGAGAAGCAAAGGCCACGGTGAGAATAAAAAACACAGCTTATAAGAAACATTGCACACCTACATGGAGTCTTTATTTAAGCTGGAAAAATTTGCTTTGAGCAAAGTTGATTCTGTGAAAACACAAACAGACGAGGAAATATGTCTTTGTGCTTATAAGAAAGTCTGCAGGGACTGTTTTCAGCTTTATCTTTGTTCTGGTTTAAAGCTTCAGTTTTCCAGGAGTTGTGAAGATTAGAAAAATCTACATATAAATAAAAGGAGAAGAAGAAAGCCACCAGCATCAGAAAGTTTTCTGATCTATTTCAACTTTTCCTTGTTTTGTCCTGTTAAAACAACAAACCTCACAGTATTTCATTCATGTGATAAAATGACAGAAAGCAGCACAAACCTGCAAGATGGAAGAAAAATTATACCTGGTTGTCAAACTGTTCTCCAGGTAGAAATCTGAGCGGTGCAGCTTGCATTCAGCCAGAAATGCTCTGAAGGTTTCAGAGGTTTGAACCTCATGAAGACCAAGAAACCAGCAGCAGCTCTGAATAAACTGAGGTTATCAACCGAGACATCTGCAATAAAAGTCTCAGCAGCGTTATCATGTTTCCAGAAGCTGCTGTAAAGTTTCCTCTCCTGATGAAATCCTCCGATAATCATCAGTTACAGTTTGTTTGGAACAAAGGGCGTTACGGC
Organism: Gambusia affinis; assembly: GCF_019740435.1. Lineage (NCBI taxonomy): Eukaryota > Metazoa > Chordata > Actinopteri > Cyprinodontiformes > Poeciliidae > Gambusia > Gambusia affinis. Next base: position 1,043,015 of record NC_057871.1, on the reverse strand, counting down.
GCAGACCGCCTCACGTCCGCCTGCTTTACTTCACTGTTTGTGTTCGATCACTCCCACATCCTTCTGAGCTCCACAGACACAAATTAGGCCAGTTCAGACCTCGGCCTTCATCCAGACGCAATAAAAGGCCAGCTCACACATTTGATGTTTTTGTGAAGTTAATGACTGCGGCTGATCTGAGTTCACAGCTGAAAACCACATTTCTCTGAGTGCCTGAGTGACGTCATGCTGTTTAAGGCCCACATCTCTTCACAGGTTGTTCGCTCAACAGAAATAGGAACACAATTACTTATTGAAGTGAAGCAGAGTCTGTCCACACGCTGCACATGTTCCTCTCCTCCTGGTGATTAAGAAATCCTGTAATGTAGCTCCTGATTCAAAGCTGACATCAGGAGTTGGTTAAAAATGAATAAGTCAGCTCCCTGCTGAAGTGCTGCTGCAGGTGCTGGCAGCTCTGAGTGGATTTTCAGGATTTCCATATCTCCACCGCCTGCGGCTCGGAGCTGCATTTCATGTCACAGTGCCTCAACATTCCCGACGGTAGAATCGTTGACGTCTGTCACGCCTGAGCAGCGCTGTCCTCCATGCTGATTGTTGGTTCTGATCAAACTGCTGCACCTTTTTGTGCATTTTGAGGCTGCAGACATTCAGAGATGCAGCACAAGTTGACGCTGTCTGCTACGCAGGCTTCTGCTGTCATCCTGTTTTGAAAATCAAATACTTTGTTAAGTTTCCTTCTGTTTTGTTGTCTGCAGCAGGAGAGGTGTTCAGTTTTCCATCTGTGGAATCTGATGCTGCAGAAAACAGAGTCATTCTGCCCATAAGCAGGGAAACAAAAAGCAGTCAGTGAGACCTGGAACATTTTCATCCAGAAGTTAAATTCCTGGTTATGTTTAGATTGTGAACATTTCCAAACGGAGTTTGTTTGTGTAGATTTCAGCTGCTGATGCTGAGAGTTTCTGATCTGTGAACATAGATCTACACCGTCTGCAGCAGCAGAGTCCAGTCAGATCGAAACCGACTCTCGTTATTCTACAGGAATAGCGCCCCTGCTGGTGGCAGCATGTCGCAGCAGCTTCGTTACTGTTGCGCTGATTTGGGTTTTTTCTTTTAGTCTATTGTTCATAGTATTTTTTAAATTATTTTATTTTATTAGGGGATTTTATTTCATTTATTCCTTCTGGGTTGGATGCCCTGCAGTTCAAAAGTTTTCTGTTCTGACATTTTTACTTTTGGACAGCTGTTTTTATATGTTACCGTGGTAACAGTTTGTTGTTTTTGCTGACTAGCATTTCAAAAGCTCTAAGGAAGAAAGAGGAAGTTCCACCATTTCTTCTGTCCATCATATCAGGCAACAATCAAACTCCAGCTTCTTTCTGCCTGATTTCTAACCACAGCCAGAGGTTTGGGCCTAGTCCATACACAGCCGGATATCTGGGGAAACTGATACATGTTTGCACTTTATTCTTTCATCCATTCAAAAACTCAAGCCAACTACTTTTAGCACAACTTCTTTTCCATCAGATAGTTTTAGGAAGCAGAAATTAACCCACGTTTGGCCGAGGGAAGCAGCTTTGTCGTCCATCGCTGTTGTTTGCTGATGTTGCTTGTGCACCAGATTTAAATTAGCTGACCCAGAGATGTTAAAGTTGGAAATCAATGCTTTCTTATGAAAGGTGGTTAGATATAATGTTAAATTTCAATGTAAAGTACTAATTACTCTTGTTGTAAAATCTGGAGTTAACAGAAAAATGAACAGTAGTGGAGTTTGAACTGGGAGCGTCCTGAGAAAACTCAGTCAGAAATGCTAACCAAGCTGCACCGTTGGTTCCTGGTTCCTACCTGCTAACCTGATCCTGCAGAGCCAGAAGACTGCAGCTGGACTTTTAGGTCATCATTGAGATGAGACAGGAAACAACTCGCAGTCTTTAAGGTCATGCTCTGATCTCTGCGGCTCTCCGGTGTGGGAACTTCATGCAGGTGAAGATTTGATTCTGGGCACAAAACAAAAGCCGAGCTGAAATTGGGTGGCTCTGTCTTCGCCCTCAAGGTATAAATCTACTGCAAATTGTCTTGTCTGCCACATTTCATTACTGGTGAGAGACTGCAGGATGCTGCACACGACGACGACAGAAATAGGTCACGGTAACAAGTTCATGATCACTCCAGATGCACTCAACGCAGTTACTCCAGGGCTGGATATGATTGGTCCTGCCAGACAATTAGAGAACAATAATGAGAGAAGCAACTTGAAAAGACCATTTCCCTCACAGAGTCTCATAAAAAGTGTAATCAGTCGCCTTTCTGCAGCTGTTTCTGGTGAATTTAGCGGTGCACGTGTGTAGGGTGCGTGCAGAAAGAGCGCTCGTCGGTTCATGTGGGCGGCTTTTGTTCCGATCCTTTGAGTGAATGTTTCTGCCGCTGTGCCGCCAACAGACGTCTAGTTTACTGACAAATTAAGGGCACAGAAGTCTTTCTCTCTCAGTGTTCACATTCGTCAGTAAAAGGTGAAGATTCTCCCGGAGCTGTGAAGCAAAACGGGGAAGACAAACACCTTGCAAGTCTGAAAAATAAATGGGAGCGGAGTTCAGATTCAACAAAACAAATATAAAAACGCCAAAATGACGAAGCTAAAGTACAGAATAATTAGACAAAGACATCAATCAGACAGAAGCTCAGGGTCAAATAATAACCAGCTGCTTTTAACTGAATCAATGGAGTCTTATCAGTACAGTTTACAGTGAAAAGTCAAAGGAAACCGTTAACAGTTCAGCGCACTGATTAGCTGGACAAACAGTTCAGTCACCAGTTTACCTGAACCAAAATCTGACCAGCAAGAAAAATCAACACAACTTCAAATTAAATCATATGATGCCATTTTCCCACCTAATAATAGAAACATTTGTTCCATTCTCATCTGTTCCCCTCCACGCCTGTGGGGGCGCTGCACCAAAAACCACTAAACAACACAGGACACTTCCTTCTTCAGGACCTGTAAACAATGGAGTGGCATTTTAGGGGCTGTAGGATTTCTCTTTTGCCTTTGTCAAGACATTTCCCCCGATAGCGCTAGGCTAGCATGTTAGCCTAGCATGTTAGCCTTGGTTGTTTTTACCAAGAATGCCTTGCGCTGCGGTCTGTTTCCTGCTTTTAGAGCGGTTTACAGTCTGCTTGATGTTCACATTCAAACAGTTCACCTGTTTGGTCTGTACCAGAGTTACACATTCAGCTACACTTTACTTATAACAAGACATTTTTATTATGCTATAAGTGTAAAACCTGCCAGGGGAATTAGCTTTTAGTCCATTTTAAGGATTTTTGTGACTTAAGAAAAGCTTCTGTGTCTTGCTGAAAAGTGACTTCTAAGTTAGTTTTGTCCTATTTCAAGTTAAACCAAATACTTGGTAAGACTTTGTGTTTCTGCAGTGAGCCAGACAGGAAATATCCTTCCACTGCTGAACAAGAATTTATTATATTATTATGAGTTTAAAAACATGAGATCCCCTCATAAATGGGAACCTGGTCGTCATTCATTGTCAGTAAACATCCCATCATGCTTTACATGATGTAGCTTTTGAAACTCTGTCATCAGTATTGACGTGCTGTTCGTGTGGCCGTGTCGGGTTCTGGGTTTTCTTTGTCCGCTGCGTGTCAGCGCACTGCGGTGGAATCTGACACTGAGTGCTTTTGTCTTGTAGCAGCAGTTCTGAGGGAAACGGAGGCAGCGACCCGCCCTGGGGGCACGGATACACTCATGGCGTAAGCAATCTGTCGACTCCCCCGCTCTAAAAATAAACACAGCAGAAAAGGGGCAATATCTTATTTATCTCTCTATGATGGACTCTAATCTCTTTGTTTCAGCTTGTTGTCTTCAGAAGTGGTGAGAGCATCAAAACCTGAGCAAAATGTAATCGATTCTGTGAAATAATGTGGAACTCACTCCGAGTGCACTCAGGCTGTGAGGAGCCGGGGCAGCAGATGAACATCACTGGGTGTCATCACATGCAAACTACAGGCCCCGAATTATGGGAGCTGTGATTGTTATGCTCTGGATGATCACCGATCTTCAGGGTTGTTTTCACACCAGTAAAGTCCTTTGGTTCGGACTGTTTTACTCATTTTGTGTCGTTTTCTTTCACATGGTGCTTCTTTCTAAAACTATAAAACCATGCAGAGGACAGCCTTTACTCCATTGGACAGAAAAGGCAGGAGGCGGGACAGAGCACAGAACAAACTAAACATGGGAAACCGACGCACTGCTTTTCTGTTAAAAAGCTGCAGTACCGTTTAGAATCTCGTCATGCAGGTTTTGCTTTGGGACCATCATCACTCTGGAGCGCCGTTGATAAACGCTGCTGAACGAGATGAAACTCTCTGCTGGTTCTGACCCACATCATCAGGTGCAACTTCAGCAGCGGTAGCAACACTGAAGGGCTCGTTTTTCCATCGGTAGATCACGTCGGTTTCAGTATCAACCGAATGCCGTCGGAGTAACCAGAGAACATGGACAGGATGTGAACCCAGAACCGTCTCACAGCACAGCAACAGCGCTGTCAACTGGTTAACCTTGAAACCTGTAGTTGTTTCACAGTGTGTGTGTGTGTGTGGGTGTGTGTGTGTGTGTGTGTGGGTGTGTGTGTGTGTGTGTGTGTGTGTGAACTCTGGATTTTAAACTCTGGCATTCAAACAGCTTCAAGGTCATTGTCTCTGAGCAGCCATGATGTTCTGGACGGGCCACAGTAAGAGCCAACATGTCAGCCTGATTTGTTTTCTCTGACACGATGAAAGAAAAAAAAAAAAAACATCTGTGAGCCAAAAAACAGAAGCAGAAACTAATTAAACTCTGAAATGTAATTAATTTGCCCACTATCTGCTGCCAGGCTGCGGTTTAACACTGGGTGGGCTTCCGGCGCCGCAGCCCATTTTGACTGGCGCTGAGCCAGAGTGGGACGCTCAGGTTCTCCTGATGAGATCATCCCCAAAAGATTGATTAAATGAACAAACTCACATCTGTCTTGGGACTGAGAAGCTACAGCAGGTCATTTGGAGAGTGAAGTGAATTTTGTGGGTAATATTGGTGTGAAAATGTTTCCATTCTGAAATAATTTATCCTAACTTGGGTTTTGGTGCAGGCTGTGACGGCTCAGAGCAAGTTTCTCGCACATTCGGCTTAAATATTGAAATATTAAATGATCCCACGAGGAGCAACGTGATTATTTTCATCTTAATAATAGAGATGAACCAGAGCAAGCAGCTAATCCATGCATGAAGCGCTGCGATAAAAAGCACCGTTGTGAAGCCTGCTTCATGTATCTGTAATGAGAATTAGCTTGTTCTGTCCTTCCCTGTGGGACTCGGAGCAGGAAGAGAGTCTTCCTTTGCTCCACTTCTTCTCCAGCGAGTGGCGAACGTCGACATGATAAATGTGATCTTTTCATGTTACTCCGGTTAATTAAAAGGCTGACACACCTGACCGGTGATGGACGAGGTCTGGGAAACTGATCCAGTTATGAAAATGATCGGATCTCATGAGAGATCTTTACGTTCTTCCACTTTACAGATCGACTGTTTATGATTTAAATTGTACCGATAGTAAAAACTACTTACTGACACCATAAAGCAACGCGGTTGGATTCATATGACACCAATGCGACTGTCTGCTAAGGCAAACAGCCAATCAGGAGCAGCATTCAGTTTCCTTGATGCTGATTGGTGGATTTTAGCTGCTTAATCCCACTGATTGCTTTCTGATATTGTGAGTTATTGATAACCTGGTTCAATGATTAAAGAAAAGGGAAAACATGCAGGTATTATTTCCAACAGATGTTTAGAACCAACTGGAGCCATGATGAAGTTCAACAGTTAAACTTATTTTGGTGATAATTAAAGGAATGTGATTAATGCAGCTGTGCTGTTATGTGTGTTTTGGATCATATGCTGCATAAAATATTACACACAATGTCAATATCAGGCATCTGTCATGCTGCAGCCTCAACATGCAGTAACATGTGAATAGAGTAAACCTGACACTTGTGTTTAAACTCTTTTAATTCTAAATCAGTTTTGAATCAAGTCGTCTATGTAGAGAATGAAATCTACAGATTATTAACGGTAAAACATCCAGTTTTCTGATGCTCCTTTCTGATCCCAGGTGTCTTCATGCTGTTAGCATGAGTAGCATCTGTTGCACAGAGCGACCTCACAGTTCGCTTTTTGTTCTGAGGACAAAACAATCAGACTGGCAGACAGCAGCAACTGTGGGGTATTTCAGATGACCGTAATATTCCTGATTTATTTCAAATGTATGTTTGTCACATTAGCTTTTAAATGAATTTGAAATAAGTTGTAATCTTGCTTTTTTACTTCTTGTTCTATTTCGATCCTGTTTTAATTAGATTTCTTTCTGCTGCTCCAACTGTCCACATTCTGTCTTTCTATCATTATTTGTTTCCTGGAAGGCCGTCTCTCTACCTCCACATCAAGCCTCGGGCTCTTTTGTGTAAATCTTATGTTAATAAACATGGAGGTTTGGTCCAGCTGTGTCCTCCATTTGGGTTCTCAGTCCTGTCAGTTTGTCACTGTTCAGTTCAGGCGCCGCGGACCCAGCAGGTCCTTCCTTTAATGAGAACAGTGTAGAAAGTCATACTTTCTAATTTGCATCCATGGTGAGAGGAAAAGTCACCTGGTGAATAATTTCAGGGACGTTGGTTTGCCTAAAGCTCATAAGACGACTTTCAGTAAAACCGAGTTGTTGGACGTTTTCCAGAGAGGATTAGAGGTTTCCTGGACACGTCTAGGTCATGAAACCTCCATGTAGCAACACAGGTCATTATGTTGTGTCTGTCACTTTGATTTATTATTTATTACGATTATTTAATATCGTTCATGTTTTAGGAAACAGAAAAGCAGAACTGACCTGGTTTACCTTTCTTGGAGTCTTTGGCCCGTTAGCGTGAGATGCTAACAACAATATCCACCATTTGCTTTGGCTCACCTGAACATTTTTATTGTGTACTGGGAGAAAAGCCAAGATGTCTCCGGCATTCAGTGTCTTTGTTTAGCGTAGCAGAGCTCTCCAGACCATCAGGACTCAATATTATCCTTTATCACCAAACTACAACCCAAATCAATTCAATTCAGTCGTGGGTTTAAGGATTAATCACCGGATGGCATCAAAGAATGATTAATGATCGTTTGTTACCGACTCAGCTGCTGCTTTCATTGAAAATCTAAAAATCTACTCAGCAGGAGTCTGTGGACTGTTGGGAAGATTAATTGTCTGTAAATCCAGTATTAGTGGTTGGATTCATGTTGTGCCCTTTGGCAAGGCACGTCAACCCCACGTTACCTACCGATCTGTGCATCATAATGAGTGACTGGACGGCTGGTTAAAGCGCTCTGAGCGCTCGGTTCATTTTTGTTATTGAAAAACTCAGATTTCAAAGCTAAATCAGTAGAATGTTAAAAATTCAGGACTGAGTTCAATGGTGGTGCAACACTGGAGCAGCGTTACGGCTACTCCTAATTTATATACTGAAGTATGGTTCCAATACAATAAGTAAGAATTATTTCCATGGTTCAGAATTATAATCTTTACTTTAAATGTCCTGAATTTCCTGGTTTCCTCTGTGATTGTGATGCTCTTTCCCAAGAGAATAACTGATTCTGTGTTTTGCTCCATCTCTTTTAGCTAATGCTAAAGGAAGTGACCTATAGGGAACGCAGCTCAGTTAGAGGCTAACAAAGGGAATTACAAACTGCTGCTTGACGCCATTTTGCTCTGTTAGCCCATGAAGATAGCATGAACAAAAGGACCAGCTGTATTTTAGTTCATGAATTCAACTCACTGACTCTTCTTCAACCTCATACATCAGGAACCCAGTGGAGAAAGGATCATTCCCCACAACAGATAATACAGAGCAGATCACAGGACGGATCCAGCAGAGCTCTGATCTTCATGAGTCAAACAAATCTCCTGCCTGGGTCTCTGCCATCAACCCTGGGAACTCAGTCGCTGTTTTCAGCCAAAGTTTCACACAGATTCACAATCTCTTCCTTTGCTACCAAACTGAGACTGAAAACAGGCAGAAGGGGAGACAGAGGAAGTTTAAGTCATCCTGTTCTTTTCAAAGAGTCATATCTCTAATATCTCGAAGGTGCATCAATGTGAAGGTCAGGTTTGTTGTATTGACACAATGATGCTGCATGTTGAGGAAAAACTTTCCTTTTGCAAACTGATGGTTTGTTGTGGCTGATAAAATTCCCACTGAAGACCAACAGAAGGTTTCTGGAGTCGTAGTGAAATTCCTGATCATCTCTAAAAAGTCTTGATGGGAGCGCTGGGATCAGAATGGGAAAATGAAAATCCATCTGGTCGGTGTGTCTCTGTAGTAAAACATCATTCAGTCTCCAGCCAATGAGAAACAGCTTCTGTCAGAAATCTCATATTGTTATGAGAAGCTGAGGTTTGTGTCGGTGTGAAATGGCCGTTCTCACACACATGAGTGACGGCTTATTTAGATGCAGAGCAGCAGCGACCAGACCTCCTTTCATATTAATGACCTGCAGCTCTGCAGCCTGAAGTAATAAAAGGTTTTACTCCTCGTTCTTTGACTTACTGACAACAGTTGGAGCCTTTTCACCGACAGTGAAATGAGGGGCGTTCTGCTGGTTAACGTTGGTGTGAAACCTGGACGTTGCCCTGGGTGTAGAGTGAAACCTCACTCAGTCCTCCCCGGAGAGGAGAAATGAAGGATTTCTGCTTGGAACCGACGCTCCGTCTGGCTCTCGCTGCATTCTGGGGGAACGTTATTAATCAGACCTGTGGATGCTGCTGACATTCAGTTTTCCACAACAGATCTCTTTGGGGTGACACAGTAATCATAAATATCCTCGTCTCCCTGAGTTTTATCTCATACATTTTGACTGTCTGCTGCGGCAGTCAGACGCTCCGCGGTGTTAGTTTGGCCCAGAAATCCCCTGCCTCCATCAGACAGTCTCCACCCTATTTTTCCAGAGTGTGAGGTAATTACCTCCCCATGAATTCACTGATGACTAGATCTGCAGCAGATATGATAAAAATAGCTGACAGGGAATTTGACATAATAGCCACATTGTCTCATGGAGAAAGGAGCTCCTAATGAATTCAGATGAGGCTCACCTCCATAATTATCTCCGTGTCATTCGGATGAGGCGTTTTGTTTGGAAAGGCTGCCGCTGTTTGCTGAGCAAAAGTGACTCTCTGGCGACTTTTGGACAACCTTGGTGTGAAGTTTGTGATGACTTTGTCAGGACTGAAAACGCTGCTCTGCAAGATATCTCTGGAAGATAATCGAATGGAGTCTGGTGATCGCTCTGTGGCGGCGTCTTTATTTGCAGCATAAAAGCAGCTGTTAGTTCAATCCAATTCCCAGCTGTGGGCCCGTTTATGAGCCCAAAGAAAAGTTCAAGACTGGTGAACAAAACGAATCCTTAATCCTCAGAAGCTGCTTGAGGTGGGCAGAGATGGGAATACTTCTGCAAAGGAAAGTCTGCAGCCTTTTAACAAGCTTTTAATTTATTTTTTTAGCCCAAAAATGCTTTTCAGCCAACACATTAACAGCCCCCCTGAGTGTATTAAGTGGAGAGCTATGCTGAATGTGATCAAGGTTAAGGACTTTCATGTTGGTGCTTTATGGGTCAGTTTTTCCAGCCAAGGTCAGGCTGGATCTGAATTACTCCCACAGGTATGTTTGGCTACATTAATTGCATTATAATTCTTATCAGAGCTGACCTGTAAAAGCCAAAGCCTCACTTAGAAAATGAGCGTCCTGGGCTTTGTGTTGTCCTGTAAAAACAGGCGGAGAACGGGCTGCTGGCTGTCAGGAGGATGCAGGGTTCGTCCTCCACACGCTGCAGGGGGAATCTTATCAGAGGCTGCAGGGATCTGCTGCCTCAGCCGTTTCTGGAGCCGCGGTGAGCCGCTCCATAATGCACCGTCCTCTGAGGATTTCATTCAGAGAACAAACCTGTAATTATCTCCTCGTGTTGTAACGACAAAGAGAAAAATGCTTTGGTGGCTCACTCCACAGAGCAATAATTGGAGCAGAGGAAGAACATGTTGCGCTGTGTCATAAGCATAAATCTGAGTTCTACATAGAAAAGAGATGAGAGGCATATTTTACATGAACTTCATATTTTATATGAACTTCATATTTTACATGAACTTCATATTTTACATGAACTTCATATTTTACATGAACTTCATATTTTATTTGCAACTTCCTGTTTTTAGAAACTCTTCTGAGATTAACTGCACAGTAGAAACGTGTCCATACTTAAATAGGTCCATGTTTTACTCGTGTTCATTTGGCTCCTGGTCAGTTTTCAGACGGATCCTTCAGATAAACTCCAGGTCATTTCATCACTGCTTCCTGAGGAGAGTCGTTCTGTCTGAGCTCACATCAACGCAGCAGGAGAATCCCACCAACTTCTGATCTTTTCGCTCAAATGCAACCTGTACCCAACTTTTAAAACATCAGCCTGAACCTCCAAAAAGATCTGATTTGTGTCAGTAAATCAGATGTGCATCAGATTGTTCTTAAAGCTTCTCCATTCAGGTTGAATTTAGTCTGACTTTCACATCATCGATGTGCCACAAGCATCATTGTAGCGCTTTCTGTCATCTATGCTAGATTTAACGCTTCGGGTTCGTAAAGCTAACTGTAACACCCCATGGTCCTGCCAGTGAAACTGAGTATGTCTGACCCAGAAATAAGGACACTTTATAAGAATAAAGAATTTATTTACTAACTCAAGAAATAGAAATGAAACTGTACCACAGTCATCACTGTGGGAACCGTATTTAGACCCAAATGTCTTTTTGTTACCTTTACAAATATTAACACAAATAACAAATAAAAGTACACACGACTTTATCACCCTACAGGTTGATAAATAGGGACTCTCCCTCTGTAGTAAACACCTCAATAGTTTGAAAGTAACTTATTTATAACTTTCCGGAACACATAACAGTTCTTACTTATAATATAAAGTCCATACCATAACTGGCACTGTTTAATTGGTGGGCCCACCAAACAAAAGAAAACAAATAAATGCCGGCAAAATAGTCATTAAAACCCCCGTTGCAGGCCTGTTATTGACTCCACTCACCCCGGGTTCTCAACCCAAATGATGAAGGTAAGTTCCCGACAACTCCTGTCTCCTGACAGCAGTCGAACCCCGCACTACTTTATCCACGAAGGTGAAGAAAATCCAAACCTCGACCCAACGCAGGTGCAGCAGATCTCTCCGGGTCCACCGTCTCCTTGGCAACCCTCCGATTCAGCTCACCGAACGCGTCGCTCTCGGTCCTTCAGCGGTCCTCAGTCGGTTCTCAGTCGGTTCTCCAACCACTCTGTTGTTGCACAGGTGAGCAAGCTATATTGGCCCAACTGCTCACCCAAAGTCCCAGCGGCACTCCGCCAAGTCAACCCGCCAACGTCCTCACCGCGCGCTCTCTCCTATCCTTCTTCTTCTCTTCCTTTTTTCGCTCTCCTGTTGTCCCGCCCCCCGGCCAATCAGATTTCAGGAGAATAGCAATTACCCAATAGCAATTGTCCACACAGCATCCTTGTCTGTCACACCTCGTGTTGAGGTGTGCTTTCCATATAAACTATACCATAATAGTTCTTCTCTTAAAGAAACAGAACACCACATATTAACCAGTCTTTTACTTTGACTTTTTAAGTTATTTTTTCTCCCACCATAAGTCTAGGAAATTATTATATCTTACTTTAAGATATTAATTTACATGCATTAAATATGTTAACCTTGTCATTTTTTTAAAACAACAATAACACATTTCTGGGAACCCAGAGGGTTACACCCTCCCCTGGCTAAATGTCTGGATGTCCCCATCAGACAACTCTCTAAGTGTTAAAAGAGTTGAGAAACTCTCCTAGCTGGGAACCCAACAGGTTACATCCTCCCCGGGTTAAATGTCTAGATGTCCCCATCAGACTGTTCTGTATGCAACAAACTCTCAAAACTGCAGCTTGCTACTCTATGAACCGGGACATTGCAGGGCGGATGACAGACAATAGTGGGATCTTCCTCAGGATCTGTGGTTATGTATATCCTCACCCCTCTGTGCACAATGACCAATGGCTTGTCTGTGGGCTTTCCAGGCTCGTCGTAGCTCAGACGGATGACAGGCTTAACCAGTCGTTTAGTAGCAGGAACACTGGTAGAGTTAACTTCATCATCAGACATACTAGATGTTGGGACGTCTCCCACCTCCAGCCCTGTGTCCGCCACAGGGTCTTCTGACGAAAGTATATCACCTGTGTCCTCTTCTACAACTGCGTCGTGGTCAAGCCCTCCCTCCTCATTGCATGACAGAGTTGGTCCGCCAAGATCTCTTTCAGAGATGACATCAGATCTGTCATTAGCAAGGGACAATAACTGGACAGTTGGAGGGCGTGTTAACCAGGCATCCTGGACAACTCCTCTGCAGAACTGCCGAGGGACATCTTCATCATCTTCAGAATCCTCATCCCTCGCTTCCTCTGCTGAATGCTGCACCTCATACTGGGCTTTAGCTACATCAGTGGACCTGGTGGAAGGTCTCTGAGGCAGACAGCTTCTTTCAGTGAGGTCTGGAATTCTCACCAGAATCCCTATTGGTAGCAGATGATCTCTGTGCAGAGTCTTTACTACCCCTTGTCCACTTTCAGGTTTTACCCGATACACAGGTAAGTTAGGGAGCTTTCCAACAACCACATAAGGTTGCGGATTCCACTTCCCCTTTAACTTGTGTTTTCCAGGGATTCCCAAGGCTCGAATAAGAACCCGATCTCCGTCCTCCAGGTTCTGAGCTCGAACCCTGCCATCATAGCTTCTCTTGTTTTTCTGATGATTCTTGTTGGAAGCCTCTGTCGCAAGATGGCAAGCATGACGGAGCTCTTTTCTCAGTTTGTCCACATATTGATGATGTTTAATGTCTTCTTCTCCAGCTTGAGACAACCCAAAACACACATCCACAGGCAGACGAGCCTCCCGCCCAAACATCAGGAAGTATGGTGAATATCCTGTGGCCTCATTACGAGTACAGTTATAAGCATGAACCATAGAGGCCACATGCTGACTCCATTTTTGTTTGTCCTGTGGCTCGAGAGTGCCCAACATAGACAAGAGAGTGCGATTAAAGCGCTCTGGCTGGGGATCCCCTTGGGGATGATAGGGTGTAGTTCTTGATTTCTTTATCCCCAGCATATTAAGGAGCTCTTTTATCAGAGAACTCTCAAAATCACGCCCTTGGTCAGAGTGGATTCGGCGTGGTAAGCCATAGTGCACAAAGAACTTTTCTAGCAGAACTTTAGCAACTGTAGTAGCTCTTTGGTTGCTAGTGGGTATGGCCTGAGCATACCGAGTAAAATGATCGGTAATAACGAGTACATTGGCCACCCCACGAGAATCTGGCTCGATAGACAAGAAGTCTATACAGACCAAGTCTAATGGGCCTCGACTTGTGATCTGGTGTAGGGGACTCGTTTTGCGAGGCAAGGTCTTGTGAGCCACACAAACCCCACAAGTCTTGACATAATGCTCAATGTCATGTGCCATTTTCGGCCAATAGAACCGATCCCGCACCAACTCGGTTGTTTTTTCAATACCGAGGTGCCCAAAATCATCATGCAACTGCTTTAATACTTGCAGCCGATGTTTTGGAGGAAGCACCAACTGGAACACTTCCTTTCCGGTAGGCCTTATAAGCCTCCTGTACATCAGTCCATTCTTTATCTGCAACTTCTCTTTCTCTCGCTGTAGCAGAATGGCCTCCTGATGCTCAGTCTGGAAGCTACAGGGCCAATGTCCAGCTTTTATCTCATTTTTAATCTTTCCAATAGCTTCGTCTGAGTCTTGTTCATTTTGTAGGTCTGTCAGGCTGAACTGTTGTACTGGGTTCTCACCAAGAGAGATGGGGTACACATACAGATCAGGAATGGCAGATGGGGAAACACCCAGTTGATCCACACACCGTGTGTTTCCAGAGAACCCAGCCACACTTACAGTTTTGCACAGAGCTTTCACTCCAGAGGGAGGTATCCACCCCTCCTCTTCAGAGTTTGCATTTCTGGAAAGCAGGTCGGCATCAATATTCTCCCGACCTGGTCGATACTGTATGCCAAAATCATAGGTGGACAGGGCAGCCAACCATCTATGACCTGCAGCACTTAGTTTGGCCGTAGTAAGGACATAGGTCAGTGGGTTGTTGTCGGTTCTCACAGTGAACTTGGCTCCGTACAAGTAGTCGTGCAACTTATCAACCACAGCCCACTTGAGTGCAAGGAACTCGAGTTGATGGACCGGATAATTTCTCTCAGAGTTTCTCAGCTTTCGACTGGCAAAGGCTACAGGACGCAAGCCTTCTGGATGTTCCTGGTTGAGCACAGCACCTAGCCCATCAAAGCTGGCATCTACATGCAATATGTAGGGCTTAGTTGGATCTGCAAATGCCAGGACTGGTGCAGTTGTAAGGCACTGTATTATTTTCTTAAAAGCAGTAGTACAGGCCAAAGTCCACCTGTCCCCAAAGGGTTCAGATTTTTTAAGGTAGACCGAATTGGAGTTAACTGCTTTCTGTCCTTTTTTAACAGGAGGGTAGCCTTTGGTTAAGTCTGTCAGGGGCCTCACAATGGACGAGTAGTTGGCAATGAATCGTCTGTAGTAGCCACAGAAACCCAAAAACGACTGAAGGCTCTTAAGATCAGTAGGCTGCTCCCAGTTAAGGACTGCTTTGATTTTTTCTGGATCAGTAGAAATTCCTGAAGCAGACACAATGTGGCCGACATATTTGACCTGAGGTTGACAGAACTGACACTTATTAATAGACACCTTCAGACCATATTCTTGTAGTCGATCCAATACTTTGAGGAGACGTTCCTCATGTTCCTCTAGTGTCCGGCCGAACACTATTAGGTCATCCAGGTATACTAAACATTGCAGGAGGTTCATGTCTCCGACAGCCTTTTCCATTAACCTTTGAAAGGTAGCCGGGGCTCCTGTTATGCCTTGGGGCATACGCTCAAACTGGAAGAACCCTAGGGGGCAGATAAAGGCTGTTTTCTCCTTGTCTTGCTCAGCCATGCCAATCTGGTAATAGCCATTTCGAAGATCCAATACAGAAAACCAGCGGCTTCCTGTCATACAATCCAAAGCTTCATCAATCCTAGGAACTGTGTATTGATCAGGGATTGTTCGCGCATTCAGGGTGCGGTAATCAATACACATCCTGATGGAGCCATTCTTTTTTCTTGCCACCACGATGGGCGAAGCATAAGGACTACGTGACTCCTTTATTATTCCTGCTGCCAGCAGTTTCTGCAGATGACTTCGCACGTCATCAATATCGGCAGGGGCAAGACGTCTGGATCTCTCTCGAAAAGGTCGTGAGTCACTGAGGCGGATGGTATGCTCGACTCCTCTGGCCAGTCCAACATCCCATTCCTCAAGGGAGAACACTCCTGCTTTCTCTGATAGCTTATGAGCCAGCCTCTCCTTCCAGGCACTTGGGATTGGAGAGTCGCCAAAATCAAACAATCCAGGATCTATTGTTTGACCTGACTCTTTGCTTTTGGGCAACTCAGTCACAACGTTGGCTTTATGAATACATGCCACAATGGTGCCTTTAGGGATGGCTTTGGTTTTTATGGATTCGTTTTTTAGCACCAGTGAGAAGTTGTTTAGATTCATATCAGATGGTAAGAGGACACACGGTGGCACCATTATTCCATCTGGGAGAGAGGGCTGCTCAGGAGGCTCAACCACCAACATATCCTGCTCCCAGGACTCTTTTGCAATGACTTTACAGGCTGCCAGGGCTGAGCCACCAGGGGGAACCTTAAGAGGTCCAGGACCCATCCATTTTATGTGTCCAACACTATCATCCAGCTGGACTGAGGGGCGTTCCTGTTTAAATGTTTTTGGTGTGCTGACAGAAACACGCCAAGCTCGAGCATGTCCAGGGCCTTCAGCTTCATCTGAACTCTTGGGCTGGTGATGAAAACGACAGGCATTGGTTCCCATGATTACTGGGGCCTGATCTGGACCCTTAGGGTCGGGGCAGACTAAGGCTAACACTGTCGTTGGCTCTGAGTGAAAACCATCAGCCAAGAACTCAACATTCATAGCTATATAGCCCTTGTATGGATAGCAGGATTCACTGAGCCCCCAGAGGGCCAAGCTAGAAATAGGATGAAGAGGTAAGTGGGACAAATGGTCTGTGTACCAGCTTTCAAATATTATGGTAACACTAGAACCACTGTCCATCAGGGCGTTGGTTGGTTGACCTTCAATGATTACTTTACTGAGGGAGGCCTCCCCTACTAGTCCCTTAGGGATGCCTGTAGCATGTTGGGCATCAACTGCATTCCTTTTGACAGAGCAGTTGGTATTTGAGGTCTCTTTTGCTTGTTTGTTTGTCTCATTTCTTTTTTGTCTTTTTAGAGAACGGATCAGTTTCTGAATGACTTTGCCTTGGTCTTCGGGGGCTGTACAATGAGTAGACACATGTCCTCCTTCCCCACACCTGTAACAGAAGAAATCCTCTTCATCATGGTTGGTGTGAGTTGTTCTTTGGCTACTAAGGTGAGGGGGAGCTTTATTCACTTTATTTGCTTTGTTTTCTGGTCTCCATCTTGCACCTTTAGTCTGAGGAGGATTTGTGTGTGTCACAGTCATCATGTTGAGATGATGTTGCACATCCTCAACTTGTTTTCTTAAAGCCTGAACTTCATAATTTTTTCTGGGTTTCAGGTCATCTGTGTGGAATGCATTTTGAGCATTCGAGGTGGCTTTTAACTGACCAGTTGTGAGTTCAGACACTTGGGACTGCAGCATTTTGACTTGAGCCTGCAGCTCCTGAACTTCAGATTCTGAATTATTTTCATCTTCCACCCTCACTTGCCTGACAAATGGTCTAGCAGAAGGAGCAACATTTTTCTTCCTTACTGCTTGTTGAAACTCTTCTTCTCTGATTTCATTCAACAGTGTCAGGAAGGGAGGAGGATTACGCTTTCTTTCTCTTAGGCGTAACTGTAGTAACATTATTTCGGACTCTGTGGTTCCACGAAGGAGCTGGTCCACACGTGCACTGTCTCTCATATTGGGAGTTATCCCTCCTCGCTGAACCACTTTTGTTAGCTTTCGCTCTACTCTCCGTAAGAAATCAGAAAGTCTTTCACCTGAGCTTTGGCGCAAGGCTCTGAAGGAGAAGTAGAGATCTTCAGGACTCTCTGGTGATCCAAATGCTTTTTCTAGAGCTTCAATATATTCCTCTGGGGATGCATCTGGATCATTAGCTCTTACAGCTTGAGCAATCTCCAGAGCGGGTCCTTTCAGGCTTTCTACGATCCTTTTCCTTTTCTCTCGAAAGGAACAGTCACTCTCATCCACCATTAGCTGTGCTTGCTCCATCCATGTCTCCAAACTCTCCTCTCCTGGAGGTGTGGGACTTATGCCAGAATATGTTCGGAGACGCCTGAAGACATTACTTTCTTGGGCAGGCTTCATTGTCTTTGCTAGCAGATCACCAACAGCTCTGATGATCGACTCTGCCGAGTTTCCTGGCATAGCTTCTGATGATAGCATTTCTGGTGCAGCTGCTTCTTCAGTAGATGTAGAACTATTTTGTGAGAGAGGATCCATTTGTCTCTTTTCAGGGTTGATGTTTTCTTCATCTGCAGGCCCATGCAATGTCCACAGTTCACCTCCTTCAATAGGTGGCACATCCAGAGGTATAGTTTTTGTGTTTACTCTTTCACTACACTCGCATAAAACCATCAAGGACTGTGATTGAGGGTTAAACATACGCCCTCTCACCCTAACTCGTCCTAGAACTTTGATAGTCATCAAAGTTTCTTCAATGTGCTTAACTGTGGTCTCTACGGGGACCTGTTTTACTACAAGTGCATGGGATGCATCTAAGCCCTCCCCTGTACACCAATTTTCCAACAAAGACATTTTGTAGTTAATGTTTTACTAACTTATTTCTGTTTTGGAAAGTCTTAAGTAGTTTTTACTTTTCCCTTGTTAAACTACAGGTTCAATTTAACCAAGTTAGTAATCTGGGTCAGAAAAAAAAACAGCTTAACTAAAGAAACCTTGGGGACTAGCTTTCACATGCAAGTTTATTTTATTGTTTACTTATTTATTTTTATTGTTTTTCGAATTTTAATCCCAGCGGTGCCTCCATTTATGTAGCGCTTTCTGTCATCTATGCTAGATTTAACGCTTCGGGTTCGTAAAGCTAACTGTAACACCCCATGGTCCTGCCAGTGAAACTGAGTATGTCTGACCCAGAAATAAGGACACTTTATAAGAATAAAGAATTTATTTACTAACTCAAGAAATAGAAATGAAACTGTACCACAGTCATCACTGTGGGAACCGTATTTAGACCCAAATGTCTTTTTGTTACCTTTACAAATATTAACACAAATAACAAATAAAAGTACACACGACTTTATCACCCTACAGGTTGATAAATAGGGACTCTCCCTCTGTATTAAACACCTCAATAGTTTGAAAGTAACTTATTTATAACTTTCCGGAACACATAACAGTTCTTACTTATAATATAAAGTCCATACCATAACTGGCACTGTTTAATTGGTGGGCCCACCAAACAAAAGAAAACAAATAAATGCCGGCAAAATAGTCATTAAAACCCCCGTTGCAGGCCTGTTATTGACTCCACTCACCCCGGGTTCTCAACCCAAATGATGAAGGTAAGTTCCCGACAACTCCTGTCTCCTGACAGCAGTCGAACCCCGCACTACTTTATCCACGAAGGTGAAGAAAATCCAAACCTCGACCCAACGCAGGTGCAGCAGATCTCTCCGGGTCCACCGTCTCCTTGGCAACCCTCCGATTCAGCTCACCGAACGCGTCGCTCTCGGTCCTTCAGCGGTCCTCAGTCGGTCCTCAGTCGGTTCTCAGTCGGTTCTCAGTCGGCTCTCCAACCACTCTGTTGTTGCACAGGTGAGCAAGCTATATTGGCCCAACTGCTCACCCAAAGTCCCAGCGGCACTCCGCCAAGTCAACCCGCCGACGTCCTCACCGCGCGCTCTCTCCAATCCTTCTTCTTCTCTCTCTTTTTTCGCTCTCCTGTTGTCCCGCCCCCCGGCCAATCAGATTTCAGGAGAATAGCAATTACCCAATAGCAATTGTCCACACAGCATCCTTGTCTGTCACACCTCGTGTTGAGGTGTGCTTTCCATATAAACTATACCATAATAGTTCTTCTCTTAAAGAAACAGAACACCACATATTAACCAGTCTTTTACTTTGACTTTTAAAGTTATTTTTTCTCCCACCATAAGTCTAGGAAATTATTATATCTTACTTTAAGATATTAATTTACATGCATTACATATGTTAACCTTGTCATTTTTTTAAAACAACAATCACATTTCTGGGAACCCAGAGGGTTACATCATTATTCTGCACCTGAAGAAACCAGAGACACTAAATCTGGATGTAAACAGTGACTGAAATCAGAATTATGAATAATTATGAATCATTATCACCTCACAGTCCCACCACTCTTGGTTCTGACGCCACATCCAAACTAAACAAGTCAAAATACCAGTCCTGCTTTTGAGATGTTCTGATGTTGTAACGATTCTGTTGGTTATTGTTGCTTGAAAATTTGTAATTGATTGATAGATCAATTTGTTCTTCCATCAACGTGCTGCTGCTGCTGCGTGACGTCTGTCCTCTAAACATTCACACTGGAGTCTGATTGCAGTGGCGCCATTCAGTAGTGAACCACTGCAAACAGATGAAGTGAATTCTGGATCTGTACTTTTGCAAAACAAAACATGTAATTGATTAATCTTGTTAAATTCCTGGTCCTAAAATAAAACTCTTACTGTCTTTGGTTCTGTTTCTGTCAGGAAACTATCTGTCTCTGAACAGTCAGACTGGACTGACCATAAAGGAAAAAATACAGATCCTAAGCAGGAGCCTTGAGGAACTCCACAGTTTAGAAAGGAAAACCTGGACAGAACAACTTCTGCTTTACAGAAATGATCATCATGGTTCACCAGGATAATTATGCTCTAATGACAGCAAGATTAAAAGAGCAGAATCATCAGAGTTAAAAGCAGATCATTAAAACTTTCTGTTCTGTTTTTAAAACCAAACTGAAATCCCTCCAGCCTGAGTTTTCTCCTCAGGCTGGAGGGTTTCACCTGCTGTCATTTCTCAGAGTTAAAGGCCTCCAGGAGTTTGTCTTCCTCAGATAAATGGCAGAAGTTGAAGGTTTTCAGAAGTCAAACTTTACCTGACTCCATAAATGCCACATTAGAGATACAACCACTGCTTTCTATAAAACACCCATCAGTTACACGACTTCCCACACTTTTAAGAGTACCATTTTCTGTAAAGTGGAGAGATCAAGCACAGGCAGCCTGAGGGCGGTAATTCAGTTATGTCTCTCTCAGGTGGAGAGGAGAGCTGGATCTTAAAACCTCTGGATACAACTAAAGTTAGGAAATGACACTTGCAGCCCTGAGGGTCATTAATTATTAGAGCATAATTAATCTAACATGTCACGTCCGGCTTGTTAGCGCCGGCGCTCAAAGTAAAACAAACGACCATCAAAATGCACCGTCCAGCCCGCATTGTCAACAAGGATTCCTTAGAGGTTGAAATGGATAAAAAGGGGCTGGAATAATGAATAATTTATCATAGCAAATTAATTTCATGCTCCGCCAGCGTCCTGGACAACAGCACAGTGTGTGACATCCTGAAACGATTATGCAATTCTCCCGGCTGGACCGAGACTTTACGCTCCTGCTGGAGCCTGAAAAGGACTTTGTGTTCAGTTGTGTGGTTCAGTCTCCTGCTATTAACAGACCAGCATTAATGCTCATGTTTATTTAATGGTTTATTAATAAGAACCCTGTGGTTGGTCTTTCTAATCAAATCTTGATTACATGAGTCTAATCAGCACACATGTCTCATTAGTCAGCCAGTAGCATAAACGCTCAGCTCCACGCAGAAACCAATGAGCTGCTCTGCAGATCGTTTTGGAGAAAACATTCCACCAGTTTACAGTCAGAATGACGACCGCTGTTTGGTTTTAAAATAAAGAAACTTTATTCTCCTCAGCTGCTGTTCAGGGAGAATATGAACTCATGTGACAGTTTGCTCAGCTTGGCTGCAAACGTGAGTTAAATTATGCAAATTCATCCCAACATAAATAGTTTCCAGTGGTTTAAAATGCAAATAATCTGTAATTGTGACATTGAGCAACATTGTTTTTGACAGTAATGGCTGATCTTTATGTTTAGCTGCTTCATGCAGATGTGAGTTGAAACAGGAACTGTCGTTTCAGACATGGATCACATGGGGAACTTCATCCGTTACTGTCCTACAGAAAGTTCTCCTGGCTCACAGCTGTCGGGTTTTTAACAGGCCGTTCTTCCTGTTGAACGGGAGTCATTTGTTTCCACTGTCTCCACATGCTTGCTCACTATGAAGAACGTCTGGGAAGTCATTATGTTTGTACGGTTAGCCAGGCTGATGCTAAATCACTAAAGCACTAATTTGAATTCAAGTTATTTCAACACTGAGCACCAATTTAAACTGGACATTATAATTTACATCTTCTATTTTTACTCATGTTTATATCTCCTCCTCTGTCTGGTTTTATTTAGTTCTTGTTTCTTGTTTGAAATAAAAAACAACAGAGAATACAAGGAGAGGAAATGGAACAGTTTCCCTCCATTTCAGAATAAGAGCATGGATATAATCATTTC
The DNA here is from genome assembly GCF_019740435.1 of Gambusia affinis. Taxonomy (NCBI): domain Eukaryota; kingdom Metazoa; phylum Chordata; class Actinopteri; order Cyprinodontiformes; family Poeciliidae; genus Gambusia; species Gambusia affinis. The sequence continues at coordinate 1,021,206 of NC_057871.1, read as the reverse complement.
AATAAATCAAAAATTCTTATCAGTTGATAATTAAACTCAGATGTCAAACTTTATTCAACTGAGAGTTTAAAAATAGGGAAGTAAATTAAAAGTTTTATAGTTTATATGGAAAAATGAAGTTAAGGGAATCCAAGTCTGCTAAATGTTTTTAAAGTTAGTAAAATGAGAGATGAAACTAATAGTTGCTCTTTCCTGTTGGCCGCTGGATGTTGGTCTGAAGATGATTTCCACACATTTATGTATATTTGGTGTTAGAATAATTAAAATAATGTTACAATAAAGACAAACTCTGTGGAAACTTTTTGAAAGTTTTACTGGTTTTTCAGTTCTGGTTGAGGCTCGACATTTTTCCAGTGTCACCAGTGAGTCAAACTTGGTCACAGCTGTTAAATGAAGGAGGAATCAGTTCCTCACCAAAGTACATATGAAGTCCCACAATTTTATTTTTGAATAAGTGACAACTGAGAGAAGCGACCCAGAAGTGTCAGAGCGGCTGCCGTTACAAGACACAGATGGAGTCTTACAGCTCAGGCAGGAAAGTAAAAACTATTTTCTAAGTTTTTACAGCCGGCATGGAGACGGATCTTCTCTTCCTGCTCGTATCACCAGATCACTTCTCAATTTAGCATCTGTCATTAGGACTGAGGACTGTTTCACTGCAAAACAGAGAAAAACTGATAAAATCATGTTGTTTGTTTCTCCAGGAAAGAACCGAGGACAGATAAGTGGTTACAGAGAAAAGACACTTTGATTCTTTTGTTTGTAAAGTATCCAATCAGATCTTTCCTCTAAAAAAAACATTTCATTTAGCACATCAGTAAAATGAGAATGGAAACAAAAGTATTCATCATCCTGGAGCATTTCCATCATTTGTTCACCTGTAACCACGACAACCAGACCTACATACAACCAGAGCCAGAATAACAACATTCATCTGGTAGAACGGCCTAGTCAAAGCCCAGACGGATTGAGGTTTCACTGAACAGAACGGGGGAAAGGTTTTATGAAAACCTAAACATCAGGACTCACTGCAGCTCTCAGATTCAGACCTGTAAAGATTTTTGAATCATTTTTCCTCCAAACAGTTTTGTGTTGATGAAATTGTTCTGCTGCAGAAGTTCTCCTCCGTGCTCCGGCTGCCGCTCTGTGATGGACGAGGCGGCGCTCTGACTCCAACATAACCTTTCAGGAATTAGATGATGTGGTGAGTTAACATGCTGCCGTTCCCTCCGGTCAGGTTTGATCCACAGTCTGCGTCTCCGCCGGCCTTTTAGCTTCCAGAAGGTTCTGCTGAGAACCGTCCGGACCCGGAGCAGGCTGGACACGGACAGATACGCACATGAATATAATCCAATCCCAGGCAGGAAGTCTCTGAGCTGGGAGTCAGATGCAAATCTTTTTATGTTTCCTGTTTCTGTACAGGTCTAATGTTTATCTCAGATGAAGAATGACCAGAGAGGAAGACTCACAGCAGCAACCCACACAGAACCACAGGTTCTGATTCCCAGTGGAACCTTTCAGTCCTGATCCTTCAGGAGTATTCATGGTGTTTTAACTTTTCCCAGTGTAATATATCAGGATCTTAACTGAAAGACAAACAGGTGAAAGTTTGTCAAAGTGATATTTGTTCTCAAAAAGTAAAATCTGTAACTGTGGAAACAAGTTACAGATTTCTGAAGGAGTTGGACAAAAATCTTCATGGATGAGAAGGAGAAATTTAAACCATCGGTCACAACCGGGTCAAAGTCCAGACAGAAACACATTTAAAGGGCCGGTGTTCTCACATACAGCCATTTTATAGCACCACCAAGAAATTATGTCACCTTCATTTATAAAAATTATTATTTATATCAAACAGGCCTTTGCAGTATGACACTTTAAAATTGGACTCTGTCTCTTTAAGAAGCTCCTACTCTGCCTTCAGATCGTCATCACAGCAACACTTTTCCCTGATGCCGTTTACAACCGTTCTTAGACGCGTTGGATTAAAAAGTAGTTTGTATTATTTTCTCAGCAGATGTGCAGTTCCACCAGCTGTTTGCTAATGGCTGCTGGCTAGTCTAGAGGAGCAGGGTGGCGTCTCACCTGGAGACTCAGCAGAGGGTAAATCAGTGACAACAAGTGCTTAGGTACAGCTGTATGGTTACCATGGTGATTCACATAAAATCCCCAAACATTTAACTGAGGTTCTTTAGTAACGTGAAGCTGGATGGACGCCTTAGTGAGGTGCAGCCTGTGTGATTACAGCTGGAGGAGAAGGAAATGCTACAATTAGAGAAGGAAACAGTAACTCTCACTTATTAAAACTCATTTTTTAATGTTTTGCACAGTTGCCTTGACCCTTTTTGAAAGGGTCACTGGAATAAACCATGATGAATTTCTCCCAGTCCTTAAGAAACGACCTCCTGCTTTATGGAAATGCATTTAATTACAATAAAACTATGCATATATAAATGAGAATTCTTAACTGCCTTCAGCTAACTTGTTCCGAATACCTATAACCTAATAAAACCTGCTTGCTCATATTAAATTCATGCCATTTAGAGTTCATTATGGTAATCTATAAGTAAGAAGAAGACTGTTTTGTTTCCACAGCAACCGTTTTATAATAAACCGGCAGAAAGGAACATCAGAGCCAAAATCGACGGAGGTGACATTATTGTGTATTCATGAAGAGATGCTTCCTGCCGGCAGCAGGGACACGGAGGGGCGGTGCGTGTTTTATATGAGGAATCGACGTTTTGGGAGTTCGTGACCTTTCTGCTGATCCGCCCATCGCTGTGAATGACAAGAGCATTGATTCCTGTAGGGAGAGCTTTGTTGCCACATTACAGGTGAGCGCGGTGCGGCGCGGCGCTGGAGGAGGAAACGACTGCAGACACAAACCGCCACAGATTCACCATCTGTTTAAAAATCCTTCCACTGCACAAACATCCAGCTGCTGATGCTGCGCCTCTCAGATCAGCTGCTTAACTGGAAACGTGTTTTTTTATTCTGTCTTAAACTCCATTGAACAGCATTAAAACAGAGAATTAATCATGTTTATCACAGAAAGCATATTTCTGTCGTGTTGCGCCGTCTGCACTCCAACCACGCTGCAGGCCTTCACTGATGAGAGCTTCTTACTGGCCCACTGTGGATAAAAGCAGGCGGAACGGAGGACATCGCTCTCAATGACGGCTTTGTACTCAGTCCTCATTAGCAAGGAGGGCCAATAAATTATGGCTGGGCACTGATTTGCTCAGAATCTGAACCATGGAGGGTCAGCAGAGCTGAGAATGTGAAAGTTGAGAGATAATCTGAAGACGTTTTCCTCTTTACATTCATGTCCAACTTGTTGCAGCGGGTAGTGAATGCACCGTGCGCCGCCCCTTCTCTCTCACCACCAAATCATTTAATGAACCTCGAAAATGGTTTTCATGCAATCTCTGACCTTTCCAAATGCTTCCTACCTCTGCCCGGCTCCCCGGGGAACCTTGTCAGCTCTGCAGCCCCAGGCGTCATCAAAGCCCTTGTGCAGAATATCTGACATGGAAGCACCTTCTGCCACGCTCTGCAGGCTGTGCACCCGCCAATGATCGCTGGAAAATGTTCTGCCAGTTTAGCTCTGCAGGTAGTAATGAGAGCCCCGTTTCTCTTCCCCACAGACTTGGCTCTCCTCAGAGGCTTTCTTCTTCTGTGTCATTCTCTTGGCTGCTGTCAGAGGTAAGCTGACGGTAACGCAGCTAACTAACAGGACCCCATGAGGATCACAGAACTGGAATTACAGCTTGTTCTGGACAGGAAATCAGGCAACAAGCTTCGTTCTACTTGATTTTGCTGAGAAGAGCAAGAAAACAGTCATAATCATTTGTTGAGGGTTTATTTGTGCTGCTGCTTTGATCTTGCAGTTTCTCTAATTTTCAATTCTGTGTTTTTTTTTATTATCTGAAGAAAAACTGAATCTGAGTCGTTTGGATTATAAACTAAAAGTCAGAGCATCAGAGTTTCACAGAACGACTCCAGTTCAGATTTTCTCTTCTATTCCTGCTGCTGGGAATCCATCCTGAGAGACGGCACAGAGCTCTGCAGAGTTCATTATTAATTATTTCAATTAATTTATTGTTTAGTTATACTTATTTTATTTTATTTTTTTTTTTTTATAAAACTTATTTCAAAAACATCCATGTAAATGACAAAAGCCCAAAACCAGTTTCAGATTTAAATGTACCTTCTTTGAACTGAACTGCTCTCCCACTTCGGACAGCAAAGTTAAAGAAGAAAAACACAATGAATCCTGGGATACGGTGGCCGTGAAGGACACACCAGACATCAGCCTTCAGTTTTCTCACAACCAAAGTTCATGTCAGCAACAACCTTTCTGTAACGGAAATAATGCAGAAATTGTGATTTGTAAGAAAAAAGCAAAGTCAGGAAACGTGATCAGTAAGTTTTGCTCAGAGTAACTTCAGCTGCTCCAAGTTTTACTAAAAGGAAAAGATTTAATCTGAGTCCTGACCTGCTGCCTGCTGCACTGGGAGTTGGTCCCAGTAAGAATGAGCTCCAGTTCAAATATTAATGAGCCGCTGTTACATTCATATTTCATGCTTGTAATTGTTAGTGAAAACAGCATCTGGGTTTTCTATTCAGCTTGCTTCGTTTATTTTGTGTTTTCTGGCATCTAAACTGATAAATAACTTTCCAAGATCTAATTAAATAATTATTTGCATCATTGCAGCAGAAAATCTAAACATTTTTGTGAATATTTCCCTCTGCCAGCAGGTGTGCACCGGTAAAACATTCCCCAGGAACTCGTGTTCATGTTATTAGTTCTGGGTCTGAAAGGGTGAAAATCATCTTATGGTGTTTGAGTTTTATTGGGATTTAATGAAAATATGTTTTTATCTCTGTCAGCTCTTTGTTTTAATGTAAATATTCTGATGGTTTCTTCCTTCCTGTCTCTCTTTCATCATTCATGCTGGTCTGACATTAAAGAAGCTTGAACTGATGTCAACCTGAACTTGTTCTTACAACCGTTTGGGTCGCGCCTCCACGACCAGTCGGTCACCATGACAACCGTGTGACACCAGAAAGTTCTGCCACCAGTAAACCACTGCTGGAACCATCAGGTAAGCAGCATAAAATGGAGCTTCTTATTCAAATCTTTAATGTAATAATTTATCCTCATGTTTCATATTCAGCTGCAATCAGATGAAATCCCAGCGAGTATCTGCCGCGTGCAGCTGTCTGCTCCTCACACAGTGAGCCGGAGGTCCTTGGACTTTCACTAGAGAAGCACCAAACAAAAAAGACGAGCCAAAGAAGCGACACTCCAGCCTCGATTTTTCTCTTATTCATTAGGCTGAGCTCACTCTGTGCCGGTGATCCGCAGGTCTGCCTCCCATATGCTCCCACTAATGAGGTCAGGCTGAGCCGGAGAGGTCCAGCTGCCTTATAATCAGCCTCCATGTTTGTGTATGCTAATGATCTAGCGGCTAATAATCTCATTTAGAAACCTGTCAACACTTCAACTACTCCTACTGATTATGCTGCAGAACATCCTGTTTTAAATACGGGATAGGTGCAGTTCAACACTTCAGGGAGCCGTTTGTTTGGAGGAATCGGCAGCAGCAGGTCAAGCTGGCTGTGTTTACATCCACAGTAACGTCCTGATATTAACCCCTTCCAGACGTCGCTTTGAAAAAGAGCCAGGAAGTCAGAAGAAGTTTCATCACTTGATCTGGACCCTGATTACTGCTTCACAGATTCTGGATCTGTTCTGCCTTCCTGCTGATCTGGATCGATTCCCTCAGCATCGATTATTGGGTCGTGAACACGGTAACCTCTGACTCCTCCATGATTTGCCCTCAGAATCGGATCACTGAGTTCTTTGACTTAGTTTTCTCAGAACATGTCAAACAGACGTGGTATATCAGGCAGCTGTCTGGAGCCAACAAACCCAAAGTCCGTCCATCCATTTCCTTTCCTGTCCAGTGGGGTGAGGAGGTTCTGGTGCCTCTCCAGTGAACGTTTCAGGTGAGAGGCGGTGTCACCCTGGACGACAATTATTTTAATAAATCAATCAATAACCATAACCAGCCCACCACTGTGTCCATGTCTTCAGTGTTTGAGTTTGATTTATTTCTAGTGGTGATGAGTTCATATTTTCTAGCTTCCTAAAATCTTTGGATTCGATGGAAAAGTGAACGGACCAGTTAACTATGAACTGATGGAGTTTATGGTTCTTAACGAACTCAGTGAACTCAGATGGGCTCTGCTGAGAGCAACATATGATCAATATCACATATTTTAATTTGAACTATTCTGAACAAACTCAGCCGTAAACCAGAAATGATGAGAGAAAAGTAAGTACACCCCAGCAGTCTCCATCCTTGCTGCAGTTCATATCTGTAGAACTCCGTAAAGGTCCCACCACAGCTCTTAAGTCACGTTGAGGTCTGGACTTTGACTGGGCCGCTACAAAACCGTTATTATTTTCTTTTTCAGCCATTTTGTGCTCCTGGTGCCGGTCCAGACCCGGTGATGACCCGGTGATGACCCGGTGATGACCCGGTCCAGACCCGGTGATGACCCGGTGATGACCCGGTCCAGACCCAGTGATGACCCGGTCCAGACCCGGTCCAGACCAGGTGACGACCCGGTGATGACCCGGTCCAGACCCGGTGATGACCCGGTCCAGACCCGGTGATGACCCGGTCCAGACCCGGTCCAGACCAGGTGACGACCCGGTGATGACCCGGTCCAGACCCGGTGATGACCCGGTGATGACCCGGTCCAGACCCAGTCCAGACCCGGTGATGACCCGGTCCAGACCCGGTGATGACCCGGTGATGACCCGGTGATGACCCGGTCCAGACCCGGTGATGACCCGGCCCAGACCCGGTGATGACCCGGTGATGACCCGGTCCAGACCCGGCCCAGACCCGGTGATGACCCGGTGATGACCCGGTGATGACCCGGTCCAGACCCGGTGATGACCCGGTGATGACCCGGCCCAGACCCGGTGATGACCCGGTCCAGACCCGGTCCAGACCCGGTGATGACCTGGTGATGACCTGGTGATGACCCGGTCCAGATCCGGTCCAGACCGAGCCTCAGCTGCTGGACGGACTTCCTCACATTTGGTACAGAGTAGTTCCTGGACCTCAGTGACCACAGCGGTTCTCCATGAGGTCACAAACAGAACCCCAGACACTGTGCTGCGTTCAGGTTCCTCCATAAATATTAGACAAACTTCTGGACTTTGGCCCCATCTGTGCAAATCGCTGCTGTCATTTGTTCTTAGCATTATGACGACCTCACTGCTGCACAGCAGCAAAATGGAGAAAGTCCTGCAGCCCACACTGATGATGATCAGTTAATCAATGCATCTGATTACAGCTTCGTCTGAAAGTTCATTCCTCTGGTAGCAGTAAGAATGGATTTTAGTTTTTTACAGACAGCTGCTGGTTTTTGCGCTACCATAAAATGAGAAGTGTTTACTTAAAGCTACCAGTGGCCTTCATGTTTTAATGAAGATCGAAACAATTCTTCCACATTTCCTAAAGCTTCATAGAAGTCTATTGAATTTTATTTAGGTTTTGTGAATAAAGATGAATTCACACCAGTCCTGTTCAGTCTGATTTAATCCAACTCTAATTCATTTGCCTAGAAAGTCTGGTTCACTTTGGGACGTGTGAACGCACAAAGGACCAAAAACACAAACTCTGGAATAACTGCACACATATTAGAGATAATTTAGTTTGTTATTTAGTTTTTCCTCTTTGGTTTCCTACAACAAATGGATGTTGGTGTTGGACTCATTGTGAAGGAGGAGCTACATGGCTAACCGCCTGGCTGATCCAAAAAAAGTAGTTAATTTAATTGGTAAAAAAACAGCAAATGAAACTATATTTCCACTTCGTATCCCTGAGACGCGGATCTTCAGTGACATTAATCCAAACGGTTCTGTGTGAATCTGAAACACCGATGCAGCTCAGCATGTCTGAGTTAAAACCAAAACACAGCAGCAGGTTTACCAGGAAGAGGTTAAGAGGTTAAACTAACGACTCTGACCCGGCCCAGGGTGTGTGGACACCAGAACCCAGAAGATACAACTTTATTTACACGCTTCAGATAATAGAAACACAATTATGTTTCACTGACTACAGAATGAATGAAGATCATTTTCACACTATAGCAGCAAAAATACTGAAAAGAAAAGCAGCAGAAAATCCCAACGAACCGTTTCATCATAAATATCAGAGCAATTGTTCAGAATTATGTCCGGTTCTGGATATGAGTCTGTCTGAGCTCCAGCACAGGGAAGATCCTGACCGTTTGGACAAACAGCCTCACAGATTCACATCTGCACATTTCAATACAAATCTATAAGCTGATACTAAAACTCTCAGCTGTCGGTGTTAAACCGCTCAACAACTCAGGCTTTCTGTCGACTCTTTTCTCAATGTAAACAACTTCAGCTGCTTAGCAACAATCAATGAAACGTAGAAAAAACGCCCAAACGGGAAATAATACAAAACTTCCCCAAAATCAAATCACATTCAGGATGATTTATTTAACCAATCAGTTGAATGTGTCTGTGGTTTATCAGGGCTGCTTGTCATTCCCAAAACATAACAGCTAACGGCTGCACCAACGAGGACAGTTTATTATTCAGAATTAGATTCATTCACTCTAATAATTCATCAAATATCTATTTTACCTCCACACAATTTATGGGAGAGATTAACTGCAGCTGCCTGCCATTTCTGCACTCCAGGTTTCCAAACACTTCATAAGATGGATGGATGAATGGATGGATGGATGGATGGATGGATGAACGGATGGATGGATGGATGGATGGATGGATGGATGGATGGATGGATGGATGGATGGATGGATGGATGAACAGATGGATGGATGGATGGATGGATGGATGGATGGATGGATGGATGGATGGCTGGATGGATGGATGGATGAACAGATGGATGGATGGATGGATGGATGGATGGATGGATGGATGGATGAACAGATGAACAGATGGATGGATGGATGGATGGATGGATGGATGGCTGGATGGATGGATGGATGAACAGATGGATGGATGGATGGATGGATGGATGGATGGATGGATGGATGGATGGATGGATGGATGGATGGATGGATGGATGGATGATGGATGGATGGATGGATGGATGGATGGATGGATGGATGATGGATGGATGGATGGATGGATGAACAGATGGATGGATGACTGTTGACAGGTTGACCTTTCATCAGCCTTTAGCCCCGCCCACCTCCCGTCTTTACTGACCTCCTAGCTTTGAGAATCTCATCAACTGGTTCAACTTTGACCTTCAGCTCTGTGTCCAAACCTCTCATGTCAGATTCAACTGGTAAATTATGAAATGTTGAATCTGACAGTTTTAGTTAAATATTGATCCACTCAGTCCTGTTATTTTTATGCAGATGATATGAAGTTTTCCAAAACTCAGTCTAAATGACTTTGGTTCTTAAAAACGACAAACTGGTTCAAACATAACTTTCTCTCAGATGACTGGGAGATCGTTGCCCGGATCAACCTGTTGCCATGGTTCCCTAGGCAACAGGTTTTCAGATAGACCAGTCACTTATTTATTACTGGCTCACCGTTAATTACCAGGAGCTTGTTCGTTAGTTACCTGGTTGTTGCAGGTTACCTGATTAGTTGCTTGTTCATTTGTGGTTACTTGTTTGTTTATTAGAATTTATTTTAAAACCGTGATTTTAACGTTCAGCGTCCTGCAAGATGTAACTGTTTGTTTCTTGTTAGTTTCTTTGGATTATTTCATAAACACTTACTAACCTGTGGTTTACGGTAAAGTGACGTCTGAGACCTTTCTGGACTGGAACCCAGTGGACGTCCTCCTACATTGTGACCGGTTCCCCACAAACCCCGGAGCTCCTGTTTCATCACCTGAGCAGCAGAAACCATCAAAGATCCAAACGTCACATTTCAGCTCCCAGTTTGTCCCCAGGCCAGAGAAGCATGTAACTAAATTACTTTGACAACAGCAGTATTGACATTTCTCAAAGCAGTGCACAATAAAGTGATTTAAAAGCGGTCCTGTAAGCATGTTTCCCTCCAACATCTGATTGGTGGAAAAAGGCAAATACAGCAGGTCATTGAGCTGTTGAAACCAAAGCGCTGATTCAGTAAAAAGAAAACCAAGTTAAAGAGAGAAAAAATAGTTTTAAGCTTGAAAAATGAGGCAGTATCTGAAATATGTTTTCTGTTTTGTGCGGTCTTCAGTGACAGCGGCGTGTTTGACTGATCTCCGTCAGGGTGAAGCTGCTCCGCTCCCCGCACTCTCCTGTCCTGCTCCGGCTCTAAATCATCGCCTAAATTGCCTACTTTCCCCAAAATGGAGACAAAACAGCCTTTCTGCAGAGCTATTATGATGCCAGTGATTAGTTATTTTCCATTTGGTGTGCTCTGACCCATTGCACATATTCAGCTCCTCATTGCACCACTTCATTTTCCCGTCCCTCCTCTGATCGCCTAATGTGTCACTGCCCTCATGTTTGCCTCTCCAGCCATTAATCACCACATTTTTCTGTCCTGCTGCAGAACAGAAGCTGGTTTCTTTCCCTGCTGGTGTTTTTGTGTGTTTAGTTAAATCTCTGCCTCTGAATGGACAGATCAGATCTTCACTCATTCTGCAAACATCTCAAACCTCATTAGTAACGACAAGCCGCTCTCTGCTTGGTGGGCATTTACACCGGAGCCAGCGCGTGCGGCTGTGAGGTCCTGAATTATACATGATTTAATTAAACCCATTCACCGGTTGATTCGGAGAGCACAAAGGAAATTAGATTCATAACAGGAGATGTCCTGCCACGCCTTTTCACTGTAAGATTAGCATTGTGCTGCTGCTTTGTGCTTCCTACAATAACAATTAAAGCTCAGTGGTTGTTAGATAATGAGGAAAAAGTGCTGAATTTAAACTTGCAGTAGCGCCAGTGAAAGGATTCGGCTCCATCACGGCATTTAGGATGAACAAAACAATTGTACATCGGCCCTAAAATGAGAATTGATACTCTCTCCTCCGTCCCCCAGCTGTTCCCACCTGCTACTGACATCCCCTCCCTGCTGATGGGCTGTGAGCGCCGGCGATGAGCCGATGTGACCTTTGCCTCGGCTGAGTAGATGAAGGTGGGTGGGATGGGGGTCTGCTGACCCTCATCTCCCTGCGCCAGCTCTCTGAGATGGGACAGCTGATGCTCAGGTGTCTGCGCGGTAATGCGACGGCGGTTGCCATGACGTCGCTGCCAGCAGACAATAGTGAAAGAAAATAAGGCCGCTTTCTAAATTGCTCTGCCGGCTGCTGAGCGTCCTCCTTCAGTCAGCAACATTCGTCAAATTCAGATTGAATCAGCGGCGTTTTGCTCACACAGCCGATTAGGGAAATAAGCTCCTCAGCTTCCTCTGAGCAGAAACTGCACCAACGTTTCACTTCTGACCCTGCAGGTTATGCGACTCCTAAAGTTTATGTCTCAGCGCTGCTCCTCCCACCAGAGGGAAACTCCTTCACTTTGGATGTTCTGGATGTTTGCAGCCACTTCCTGTGTTGGAAAACAAGCAGAGCAGGAAGCAAACCTCTGCAAGAACTTAATCCCTGGAACTGAGACTGCTGCAGCCATTGTTCCAGCTGCCGCCGCTGCTTTGCTTTATGCCTCCAAAATAATGAGAAGCGGCTGCATAATGTACGTTTGGAGCTGTTGGGGGCCAAGTCATTTAATATTTCACTCTGTAGGGAAACCAGCCAACAGCAGACTTTCACCCACCAGAGTCTCTGCAGCCTTTACCACTTTAGTTGTGTTGTATGAGTGGAATATTGAAAATCTAAATATTTCCTAGAGGTACTTTTCCTGTCCACTGTGACCCCATGCATTCTCAGAATGAGGGATCAACTGTCCACTGTCGCCACATGCTTGTTAAGGAGAGATTGCTGCAAAGTAAGTCGCTGGATGGAATAGAAAAACAAAGAATGTTGAGAAATAAAAACTGAGGAAACAGCACAAATAAATCCCATTTCTTCTCCCTCACATTCATTCCTCTGGATTCTTGTTCTTCGTTCTTCCAGGCGTTTGGTTTTCTGCGTGTTGGATCAGAGTTCTAGTTAAATCCTCCTGGTTCCTGAGCTCTGCTCTCTGAAAGCCAGCTGGTTGTTTCCTCTGTGTCAGATTTAGCTCAGATTTATGACTAAAACCAAAGTTAATGACTTTCTGTGTACAGTGCTGACCGGTCCGGTCCGGTCCGGTCCGGCTGAAAGCTGATTCAAATGGCTGAGTTACTTTCTAAGCATCTCTTCATCTTCTGCAGATAACGACCCAACATCTGGGTCATGCAGGACATCAGCCCATGTAAAGTAATGGAAAAACTCAACGAGGCTCATTGATGCCCAGCAGCACTGAAATGGTCAGAATGTGAATAAACATAGAAACATGTTGGTGTCTAATGTTGTGAGAATCTTCAGAAGATTATTTTTGTCTAGAGGTGTAGCAGACAGTAACTGGACTCCATTTGTCTGTTAAAATGTCTCCAGTGGTTCTGATGGTGACGGTCGCCTCATTAGTGAGTCGGAACCTGAGCGGGAAAATTGTTATTCTCACATTAACTGTTGGATTCACAGCTGGCTGTGCAGCAGAACTGCACCATAAAACATCTGCAGATGAAACAATGCAGTTATCGGCGCCATCTGGAACAATAACGCCAGAGAACCGATATGATTAACGGCGACACAAACAGATGGGTGCGTGTTGGATCGCTGTTCGACAAGCCGACACCAGGAAGGAACCTGGAGAGCTTTCATCAGTCTGGAGGCGCCGGAGCTGCAGCGCCACACCAGACAGCAACAGGCTGTTTGGATCCGATTGGCCCGGTTAAATGAGTTGTCAGTGTGGAGCGAATGAATGAGCTCAATAATGGAGAGCTGCATGCTGGAGGCCTTACCTTTGTTAATGAGCACACAATCAATTATCAATTAGAAACGTTTTCTCCCTCCGACTTCACTTATTATCCGACATGAAGGAAAACTCCTGCAGCATCGCCGTCTGAAGCAGGACTGCAGAGAGTCTGCAGGTTCTGTTTAGACTCAGACTAATGATCCAGGAGCTGAAGACCGGGAGACGGATGAGCTTCTGAAGCTGCTGACATGTTTATGCATTCAACTTAGTTCAGCCTGTGTTCACTCAGCGGCATGAAACCAGAGGAAGCTTTTCACCGGAGCAGCAGCCGAACCTCCAGCAGCTCCAGGCGGCTGGACTCAAGATAACTGACCACATCTGGATGTTTTCTGACCTTCAGACTGTCAGGCCGGTTCTGTTCAGAAGCTCCTTTATGGAAGCTTAGATATTATTTCTCTGCTACTTTGTGGTTTTGGATGACCTACTTCTGCTACCTGATGTTTCTGTTTGTTGAGTTTACTCTGGTTTTGCTTCATGATCTGCATTTATTTAATGTTTCATATGCTGTTTGGTTTGTTGTTGTTTCTCTCAGGATTCAGTCACATCATCTGAAGTAATAACTTTTACTGTCATTCTTATTTGTTGCCATGTTGAAAGCATCAGAGGGGATGTAGCAGAAATCTCAGCACAAGCATTAAAAATAACTAAATAAATCAACAAAATTGTAAAAAAAAAATAACTGAAAAAATCCAATTTATGTGACTGAAACAAGTACATAACAGTAAATATGCAGGAGTTAGTAAGGCAGGTAAATTTCCTTCATTAGTTCTTTTGCAAAAAAACGACTCAAACTATTAGAGTAGAAAATGGTTCAATATTTTGTCCCTCATTTCAGTGAAACTCATGTAAATTAATCACAAAGAGGGAAAATATTTCAACCATTAGTTTCCAGAAATGTTGTTAGATCTAACATAAAATTTTAATTATTCATGAATTAGAATATTACATGAGCTCATTAAAAAGGATATTTCTGTTTATCTCCATACACCCAAGACTTTTCTGAGGCTCCTTTAGGATAAATGAGAGCATCAATCTGAGAGCTGAACAGTCGGATTATCTCTACATGCCTTAAAGTTTGGTGAAGGTCTGGAAAAGGACGGAGGAATCCTCCAATCACCAAATCTGACGCCTCAGTTTCTGTTTCCAGTTGGTGGAGAAGGAAGTTGCAGCGCCCCCACAGGCGAGGAGGGGAACAGGTTTTAAAGGTTTTGGTTGGTTTGACTCAGAGCAGAAACAGAACCACAGCAGCTGGAAATTAAACAAATGTTGCAGCTTTGCAACATCTGAAGCATGAAACTCAGGAGGAAATACGGAAAGCTAAAACTGAACAAGATTAATTATCGTGTCACTCTGACTGAAGTCTGGCTGCAGGTTAGAAGTTCATGTTCAGACCTTCAGCTCCAGGATTTGAGTCTGGATATGAAAATGCGTCTTTTCTCCAGCAGAGAAACGCTGCAGACAGCAACGCTCTGCTGTCATTTCATTTTCGGGTAATTTAGAAGCGGAGCGGGGTTATGGCTGCTGGTAGGCCTGATATCACTGATGCACACATTCTGTAGATGAGTCTGACATTTAAACCAGACATGCCTTTCACTGACGCCGACAGCTGTGGTAAATAATCAGATTCATTTGTAGGCTGAGGGGGATCTGCCAGCTTTGACGGATTTCTATCTTCAAAAAGTTGCTTCAAATAAAAGTTGGCGCCGGCTCTTAACTTTATTTGATATGAAAAGTGTCGTAAAGCCGTTTTCATTTACCTGCAGATTGATATGTTCAGACAGATGACAATATTTAACATGTTTAATATAATAATCCAGACAAACTTCATTTGTTACATCAGAAACTTTCATTCTTATATTTTATAGTTAAATAAAAACATGAATTCTGATCTTTATTTATTCATAAGAAGAAATAAAAAACAGTAACATACTTTTTGTTGACTTTATTAGATCTGCTAAAAGAAACTGTTTACATGTTTTTGTCAAATAAGAGCTGAAGAATAGATGAGCCCTTTCACACACAAACCCACAGAATGAGAAGAAGGCATAAAACGCTCTGAATGTACATTCACAGCGTCTATTATTAAACCTGAGCAACGCCTGCGTGTCGAACAGGAAGCAACCTGAGCTGCACACATCAGAAATAACCTTATTTCATCTGCTGACATGAAGTGTTGCAGGTTCTGAAAGAGTCAGCCTTTCCAAACATTATTTAAGCTTCACCTGACAAATGCATCCGCTGGTTCTGTGACACTTTGACTAAATAAACCAGAGTTTGTCAGCTTTGGATGAAACTTGTGCGAGTTGCTTTGGAATCTGTCGGATTATTGGTGAAAGCACACAGTGGGAGTTGAGAACATTTCCATCTGTTCAGCCCTAAACAACCCAGTTAGTCTGTGTTGCATGTATCAGGAACACGTGCCGGTTGCATCATGTTGGTCTGCAGAGAGCTCTGAGGGAATATGATTTATTAAATCAGGCGCTGACCGAACCCTCGCCTGCTGTTCGGAGCCCTTCAACTTCACTCAGGGCTGAAACTGCCTTTCCCCAGAAAACGTGTTTTATTATCATATTAACTGTGACTGGAAGGTTTTGTGGTTTTTGTTTCTGTTTCAGGTGATTTTTGATGTGATGAAAAGAATAAAACCATCACATTTCACAGTAAAATGTGCAGCTGGAGCTCAGACAGCAGCTTCTGCTCATCTGTTCTTACATCAGATATTAAATGTTACAACGACTCCAAAGAGTCCAAGTCCAGTTTTAAATCTTTAAGTCGAGTCTTAAGTCTTATTTCTGTTTCTTGTAAAAGTGTGAAATGAGTCAGAGTCTCAATCTGAACTGTCTGGTTACTGTGAAAGAAAAATTGGAAATAAAAATAGATTTTTGGTCAGTTTGTTCCTCTGCAAACACAAAAAGCTAAATATAACACAAAATACAAAAACTGAAAGACATTTTTTAATAAAGTGTCTATGAGGAAAGAGTACAAAGTTGTCCAGACATGTTAGATCTTTAATTTATTAGATTTTCAGATGATCTGACTGTAAATAACCTTTATAGAGTCATTCATTTATATCCAGAATCCAACAATAATTTAACACACAAGCAGCAAAAACCGACTGGATTCATGGTTCAATTCATTCTGATTTAGTGTTTTATTTCACTAATTATTCTATTTGATTTAACACAATACAGAAATGTGGGAAAAAATAAGAAAATTAAGATTTACTGAATTACTGACAAAGCTGTAAGTTTTGTATTTTGCAATCAGTTAAAAGTTTATGAACTTTAAAGTCTGAGCAGAATAAAGGAAATGAAAATGTGCAGGTTTATTTGTCCTGTTTCCATGGGGAGCCTCTGGCTGCTGTGTGGAAACTCTTCAGTGATTCCAGCAGACTTGTTGATTAAGCACTCGTGTCAACACTTTGTTGAATAAATGTTTCTAATTTCTCCTTATCGTTATTGACAAGGCGACGTTCCGCTGAGAGCAGCTTCACCTGCTGAGCCGCAGGTTTGATTTACTTCCTGAAACAGGAGCAACGTTTTGAATCTAATCGCTGCAGTGAGCTGGTTTCAAATCATATTCATGCATAAAGAGCCCAAATGATCGAGAACAATAAACAACACTGTGATTATCTAAAGAGAGTGGCCAGGTTTTTGATGCTGTGATGGACAGTTGGATCATCATTAAACCTGAAGAAAAAGAGAATAAACCTTCAGAGGCTTGAATTTAGTTGAAACCAGAAGTTTACATACACCTTTTCTTCAATGTCTGAAGTAAAATCAGACTAAATGTCTGTTACTGATATTATTGGCTAAATCCCACAATAAACAGTCAGATTTATTTATTAATAATGTCTCCAGAATCAGAAGTTTGCATACAGATTGATTACTGTTTCTTTAACCAGCCCAGATAATTATGTTATAATTATAATAGATGGGAGGAAAAGAGACGAATCATTTCAGTGTCATTTAGAGCAAAATCACATCATCCAACCGCTTCCAGTTGCTTCATCATAAAATCAGTTATGCATTTTATTAATTCCTCAAAGCTCATAAGATTATCTCTCCTTATTCCAGAAGTCTGAGGTTTTCTACTGCAGAAAAACTTCACAGGGAAACTGTTAGTTGGTGTAAAACAAGCCATGTTGTCTCTTTTTAAGGCTCCAGTAGGTTTTATGTTTCTGGATGAATTTCATGAGGAGGAGCAAAAATGACTCATCATAAAAGCAGAACTTTAAGATTCACAGCCTGAAAATAAAAAAAGTAAAGAGACGAATATTAGAGGTTTGTCTCAGAACATTATTAAAGTTTGGATTATTTATCTGACATTAAACCTTTGAAAAAATTAATGGTTTCCCATTTTCCTGCCAACGATATACATCATTTAAAAAACAAGCAGATCTCATTTTAATGTAATTTGACCCTCTGAATGAATCGACCAAACTTTCCTCAGACCTTCATCAGCAGCGACAGCCTGGCACACAGAGCGGTGTGTGTGTGTGTGTGTGTGTGGGTGTGTGCGTGGGTGTGTGTGGGTGTGTGCGTGGGTGTGTGTGTGTGTGCAGAGGGCAGAGTGATTTATTTTCCTCTCAAAGCAGATTAATATGCAGCGTTTCTGAATCAGGACGTTGGAATTGTTGCAGGACGAGGCGGGAATAAAGGGAGGTTACTATGACGATTACAGGGAGGATGGATGTCCAATGATAATATTCTACTTAATCAAAAAGAAGAAGAAGTCCCACGGCATCTGCTGGAAGCAAAGAGGAAGGTTTTACTTCACTTTGCTTCATAAAAGTACTTCTCTGCTCCTCGTTTCTCTTTACAAATGAAGCTAAAAGAGATTCTTCAAAGCAGCATCTTCCAGTCAGACGACATCGTGTAACGAGCCTTCAGTTCCTGAACCTCCTCATAAGGGCCCCGCAGCCGAGGGCCCCGCAGCCGAGGGCCCCGCAGCCGAGGGCCCCGCAGCCGAGGTGATCTGTGGACAAGAGAGCTGAGCAGAAAGTTTGTGAATGTTTGCCAGTGTGTCTGTTGGGTGGATGAACCCGGCAGCTGTGCCGACTTTATGCAGACAGCTTGTTAAGGTTAACATTTGTAGTTTGATGCATGGACGTCTGATAGAGCAGCTCAATGTGAGAGTCAGTGATTTGGGAGAAAAATGATCAGAATGAAAGCAAATCAGTGTAACTGCTGACCTTTATGATTCTGACTAAATTCTCTATTAATATAAATAAATGATACTTTAAATCAAAGATAATAAACTACTACAATGAAACAATACAAAAAGGAGCAATTATATAATTTATCACAGAGAAAATTGGTAGATTTGGGCCTGTAGGAAAATTTTCTGTTTTCCTCCCAGGCTGAGAACTTAGTTCATTAATTCTGATTAATTATCTGTATAAACTTTAATGTCTTATGAAATGTGATGCAATTAATCACTTTTTATTTATTTTTTTTACGTACAAAAGCTCAGAGCGGAACCTTACTCGCGTGTTTCTGGTACGCCCTTAAATTGGACGCACATCCAGTAAATCCGCTTCTCTGGTTAATTTCAGGGGTTAATTTATGATTCTGGAACTGATCTGACTGGACGCTGGAAAAGACTTCTGTTGTGTTCAAGTTGTGCTGAAGCAGTTAGCCTGTCAGTACAGCTAGCCGTTGGTAGCATCTCAATGCTAAACATGCAGCAGCTAATGCTAATATCAGCATCCTGAGTTTCTGAAGGAGCTCAGCATTAAAACAGTCACTAAGTTACTCAGTAAGACTTTAAGCTACACTTTGTAGCTAAAATAAAAAGTCACCTGGATTTAGGTAATTTTTAAAATCAATTATCTTTTCAATAATCAATCATCAGCTCTGGAGCATGTGGTCATGTGGTCGGATTAACTTGGCCTCTTCCAGAGAGATGGGCGTCAGAGGAGCAGATGATCTGATGCACTGTGGGCCTGCGGAGGCAGCATTATGATGTGGGGTTGCTGCAGTCCAGTAGTCCTGTAGTGACAGCAGGACGACGCTTTAATGCACCACCAGCAGGTTTTCCTAAATTATGTTTCCATTGAGCAAATTTATTTTCGTAATTCCAATTGGCGTCATTTTATGGTC
The DNA here is from genome assembly GCF_019740435.1 of Gambusia affinis. Lineage (NCBI taxonomy): Eukaryota > Metazoa > Chordata > Actinopteri > Cyprinodontiformes > Poeciliidae > Gambusia > Gambusia affinis. Next base: position 1,002,112 of record NC_057871.1, on the reverse strand, counting down.
AATAGAGATTCATCTATTTCTATTTCTATTTTTATATCACACTTTGGTGATTGATCAGCAAGGCAATTTGTCTTTTTTATTTGAAATCTTGTTTTATTTAAAGACATTTTCCTCATATTCATTCGTCTTTTGAACTTTCCATATCTAGTTTCCATCCATTTTGCCGAACAGTTGGCAGCATCATCATCTCTGTTTACACCTCTGTAATGATTCTGCTTAAAGTCCTGACAGAATCCAGTTTATTTAAATGCAAAAGGAAAGTTATAAATACTCACTTGATTCTCAGCAGCTTCCTGTTGTGAGAATCGGAGAACAACATCAAGTGCTGATTGCCTGACCTCGTTTACGGATGAAAAATGCTGCTATTTGTTGATCATCTTAATAAGGCCCTCTGTTTTGCTGTGGTGAATGTGATCAAGGTGTAATTTCCATTAGGCCGGCTGCCCCCTGTGGCTTGAAAGCTCTTTCTGGTCTGCTTTATTAGCGCCGCAGAGCCGAATGAATCATTAGCCGGACTTGTAGAGTCAGGGTTTCTCTTTGCTGTCTGGGGTTTCAGTGAAGGAGAAGTCAGTGGGAAGGTTGGAGGACAAACTCATTTTCTTCAAAAAAAACCTATTATGATTTTCTTCACCTTGATAAAATAAAACCTCAGCAGTTAAAGGGCCAATTATGATGATTTGTGCCACCTAATATTGTGAAATGATGGTGAAAATCTCCACGGGGGTTTGACAGAATTTTAGATCAATACCAGTGAATTAGGGATAACTTTTCAGAAAGATGACATTTCTGGGTTTTTAAAAGCTTTTATTCTCTGGCTGCTGCTCTGTTTTCAAGCAATAATTTGGATCTTAAGGATCCCCATTTGCTGCACTTTCTTCATTATCTGCAGCTAAAACAAGAGCCGGCGCTCTGGTAGTGGTGCTAATGGGCGTGTTGGCTGCGAGGGCTTCACTGGAAAACCAGACCTGTCCCTCAGTAACAACTTAATGCATTTTCAGGAATTAAGATTTTTACTTGAGGCATCTTTTTTCATCCAATAATGTGACCCTGCAATAAATTTTCTTCCCTCATTTTTAGATTTTTATCTAGATCTTTACAAAAGTGCATTTAGGTTTGCAGCCTATAAACATGCAGCCGGTGCTTTCAGGGAAAGTCCCAGAAAGCATCACGTCATGAGAGCAGCCACTTCGCTTTTAGGAAATAAATTAACTGGGGACTCAAATTCTGATCCCGATGGTGATCAGAAAATCCCAGCAGCCCTGATGGACGAGGAGCAGTTCTCTGGACTCGTCATGGTCGCATCCAACCACATCCAACCGCATCCAACTGCATCCAACCACATCCAACTGCATCCAACCACATCCAACTGCATCCAACCTCATCGATCCACATCCAACTGCATCCATCCACATCCAACCTCATCGATCCACATCCAACTGCATCCAACTGCATCCAACCACATCCAACCGCATCCAACCACATCCATCCACATCCAACTACATCCAACCACATCCAACCTCATCGATCCACATCCAACTGCATCCAACTGCATCCAACCACATCCAACTGCATCCAACCACATCCAACTGCATCCAACTGCATCCAACCTCATCCAACCACATCCAACCACATCCAACTGCATCCAACCTCATCGATCCACATCCAACTGCATCCATCCACATCCAACTGCATCCAACCTCATCCAACCACATCCAACCACATCCAACTGCATCCAACCTCATCGATCCACATCCAACCACATCCAACCACATCCAACTGCATCCAACCACATCCAACTGCATCCATCCACATCCAACTGCATCCAACTGCATCCAACCACATCCAACTGCATCCAACCACATCCAACCACATCCAACTGCATCCAACCTCATCGATCCACATCCAACTGCATCCATCCACATCCATCCGTTCTTCTCTGGATGATGGTTCCCCGTCCTCTGCTGTCCTCCCTGGTTGGTTCTCATGCAGCGGTTCTTTGACTTCAGGTCGGCGCCCATCGTCTCCGTGTCGCTGTTCCAGCAGAAACGTTCCTGCAGAAACGTTCCAGCAGAAACGTTCCAGCAGAAACGTTCCTGCAGAAACGTTCCAGCAGAAACGTTCCTGCAGAAACGTTCCAGCAGAAACGTTCCAGCAGAAACGTTCCTGCCTGCAGGCGTTTTGGAGAAAGGCAGAGCATGTTTCCATACAAAGTTACCTTTTTTGTTCCAACTCAGTCAGACTCCTTTAACTTGGAACAAAAACATATATTTATGTATATTAAAAGTCTATTTAGTATTAAGTTTCCCTTTAATCAATTAGATCTGTCATGTAAAAGTCAGCCGTTAAATCTTCCCTGGGATTCCTGCTAGCCTGTTAGCATGCAGGTGGAGGACCTTCACCCTCATGAGCTGAAGATCCTTTGTTCAGTAAAGGTCATAAATTAATTATTGCTCCTTCAGGGTTTAATAAAACTGACTGGAGACATGTGGGTGTTTAATTTACACAAACTGCTGGAGTTTTGGGGCGAAGCAGCTGACACAGGAGGAAATCTTCCAGAGGCGGTGAACCTGAACGCCTCGCCGCCCCCTGGTGGTTCTCACAAGACGCTTTATTAAATGAACCACTGGCAAAGTGCAGCACTAGTGCCGTGTCAGCGGGGGAATCCTCTTCTCCCCGCTCAATTGAGACTTCAAACCCAGCTGCTCGGCCGCTCTGGATAAGTACAGGTTATGATGCTGCCTACGCACAGCGGGCCGGCCGACAGGAGCCCCCCCTCCAGCTGCTGTAATGACTGCAGTTTCCCTCAAAGCTCTGAGATTGTTTGTGTAAACAGGATAATTTTGTTGTTTCAGGTCGCAGACGGCAGGATGAGGATGATGCAGCACGCGGTGGCGTCTTGCAGCTGGTGGAGGATTGTGTTAACTTCAGTCATCACAGCTGTGAGGAGAATCACTGCAGATCAACTTATTTCAAAGTTAAACTCTGTTAAACCAGCTTGTTCTCACTGAATTTTTAAAACGGTTTTTTAGGACACTGGTCTGGCTGGACATCACTTCCTGTTTATGATTGTTAATGTTTGGACAGATGAATTTCCAGGAACCCAGAGGTGAGCTGGACGTTTGGAGGCATCCTGATGTCTGATTTCTTTGCAGAACTGCATGAACATGGAGCGTTATATTCTTACATCCTCTGAACTTCCCACCAGACGACCTCGGCTCCAGCCTGATTCGGGTCAACCAGGCAACGGCGGCCATCTTTCTGCAGACCCACCCAGTGTGGGGAGACATCCTGAGGTCGGCGCCATGCGAGTCGTGATGGAGGCCTGTGTTCTGACTCCAGGCATGAAAAAACTATTAAATAAAAAATAAACTCCTACAAAAGATTCAACTTTCCCCTTTATTAGAGGAGAAAATGCTGTCTTCACTGTTTCTTCACTCACAAAACTCCAGACACCATGATCATCAGTTTGCTTTGAGGCTGCCAGCTTTTGAACCATATTTTCTGTGTGGTATACAGAAGCAGAGGGTTTATAGATCAGCTCTCCTTCCATCTGTCAGGAAGAAGCAGCTACCCTGAGGCTTAAAGACAGAATCAGAGAGCTGAAGGGAGACGAGTGATCGACGCCTCTCCGGAGACACCGGCTGCTCTGATGTATATTGAGGAGAACAGAAAAAAGGTGACGAACTTATTGGAAATGTGTCGGGGGCCGTTGGATGTTGGGACAGTGAGGCGTCCTGCCAGGAGACGGAGCAGGTCTGGGATCAGCCCAGAGGCCGCCCCCTTCACGACCCCGCTGGAGCGCCGCCCTTCTGGAGCGCCGCGTGCTGCGTCAGCCGGTTACCGTGGAGGACAGGAGGAGAAGTAACAGCCGCCACCTGAACACCTATATGCAGATTTGACATGAAAGAAGTGCCTGCTCTGTTTGAAGCTGGATGACGTGTCTGCATACCGCATGGGGTGGAAATCAGTGTGAGGGGGCAACAGAAGCTGTGGGGCATTTTTAGGCACTTTTACCTTCCTGCTGTACAAACAGATTTATTTCAGCTTCAACAAAAAGATGTAGGAAAATGTGAAACTCTGCCTGATCTCATTTGATCTGGTTGTTCTTATGAGTGAAGCTGCAGCTCTGTGACTCGGAGTTTGATCCAAACCTCGTTTATTTCACTAGTTTCACATGTTTTTATAGGTGAATCTCATGAATTCATTACAGACAGGATTCATTTCCAGTGTTTCCGTCGATCGTCTGTAAACTGTGGAGCTTAACTTGGATATTACAGACGAATAAAAACGGTTTGTAAGACAGAAATGTATTACTAATTATTACTGACACTACTACTAATATTAATAATACCATAAACCATGAACATTCAATGAGCCTTTCTGTACTCAGTTCTGAATGAATTGCTGTCAGCATACAGTATCTTTGTAACACAAACTGTTCTGATCTTTGTAATTAATGTAGCAGAATGAAAGTCTTTGCATCTCAGGTATAGAAACTTGGACAAACCCAGGTTAGCTGACATGTAGCACCTTCAGATATTAGATGTGTGAAAAAGCCAGAATCAGTCAGGATGTGCGATGGATTCGGTTCTATTGGAACCAGAACTCCATCATCTGCTCCACCTCCAGCTGCTGTGGCTCTGAGTCAAACCAACCTGTTCCCCTCCTGGCCTGTGGGGGCGCTGCACCAAGACCCACTGAAGGAAACGACACAAAAACCTCTGAAGAGCAACTTCCTCCTTCACAGAATGTAAACAAAGATGGCGTCTTTGGCTAAAGATCACGAACCATTTCCCCTGCTAACGCTAGGCTAGCACTTTTGTTTTGGTTGTATTTACCCAGAATGCCCTGCGCTGTATCCACTTCCTGCTTTCGGAGCGGTCTCCGGTCCGCTTGGCGTTCACATATGCATTTAAAGTGAAGCAGAGTTTCTTTCAACCGAACCCAGACTGAGGTTTGCAGACGGACTGGAGTTTGATTTTTCGTTCACATTTCCTCAAACGAACCGGATTTTATAGGCAGACGGACTGGAGTTGGATCAAAGTGGACTGAACATGGCTGGTGGGAATGATGCAGCCTTAATGTCATTAATGTTGGTTCTGTTTTAATCGTGGTTGAAGTTGCTCATTGTTTTTCTCAAATTTCTTTGTAAAACTTTTTATAGTCTTATTCTTTGAAGGATGAAAGAAAATCAAGTTAACATTCAGTTAGACGGCCTCAGATTTAAAGCTGCTTTATGAGATTTTTCATCACCGATAGAGGAGAGGTGCAAAGCTGTAAAAAATATATATCTGTTTAGAGGTTCATTTTAGCTAAACACACAAAACTGCAAATGTTATTTCATGAGTCATAAAAAGCCTGAGTGTCTGTAGAGAATAAAAAAAGACTGCGGTGTGTTCATGGAAGAGTGATAAAAAGCTCAAGCGGAGCGCCGCTCCCTTTCTGACCTCTGCTGCTGCGCACCTGGCAGAGCTGTCAGCACAGAGAGAAATCCTGACAGAGGGACCAGGAATGTCGTCCCGTCTGCGGTCGGGGCGCCTCTGTTTGGCTGACCTCTTCCTGCAGCAGCGCTGCAGAATCACTGAGGCGCTCGCTCGCTTCAGGAGAGGCTGCAGAGGAGCTGCTGATGTCACAAACACTCAAAGTACAAACACACCCCAAGATTCAGTGACACACAAACTCTCTTCAGCAAAACGCTTCCAGTTCAACATGATGGTTCTCTGAGAAACTCAAACAGAAAAGAATCCTTGATGAATCACGTTCAGCTCAGAGCTTCGTTCAGTCCAGCTCTGTGGTCACCGATCGTCAAGGACGGACTGCGTGGTTGTGTAACTCTCATGTAACACAGAGACCAAGAGCTACACAATCTAAAGGAAACTTAAGGATAAACCAGATAAAACAGTGAATAGAAAATAGTCTCTCTGCTGAAGAAATGCATTGATATTAATATATTAATATTTTTTCTGCTTCTCTAAAAGTGGAAGCTTTTTGAATCAGCAGCAAAAATTAAAGCTTATTCCATACAGACCTAGATTTATTACATATTAACATTTTAATCTGTTGATAACAAAGTGCTCTCACCGGCCTCTTTATTAGGTACACCTGGTCACCCCAAGGTTCAATCCTGGGTCTCTTATTCAATATCTACATGCTGCCACTGGCTCAGGTCATAACAGGAAATAGGATTAGCTACCACGACTGTGCAGATGATGCATTATGATGTCAGCAGGTTAGTGTTAGTTTGTTAATGAATAACAGAAGAGAGTTCTGCTTCATGTGATCAACCCAACGGACGGACGGACAGATCGGGTGAGGAGCTTAGAAACGGCTGATTTACTGAGATTTTCACTCAAAACCGTCTGTCAGGTTTCCAGAGGAAGATGTCCGGTGGGCAGCAGTAACACCTGCTGGTTGCTGCAGGCCAGGTGAGCAGGAACGGTTTGATCCCAGAAAACACGACGGCAGCAGCAGGTCAGAACCTCGTTGCAGCCAGGCGATCAGGTTAGATACTTCCAATACCGATATCTGATTGGTACCGTATCAGCTGTACCAACCAGAACTGACTTAAAACTTTTCTTTTTTAAAACACAGACATAAATGTTACAAATTAAAAATGTATTTGAGAACACTGAAACACACCAACAAGCTTCATCAAACACGTAACAACAAATTTCATTTAGGATTAGAAGAGCCGAAGTAAAATAAAAACAAACTGATAAAAACAGGTTTTCTAGGTCAAACATGTAAAAATAAAGTGCAACAAACTTTCAAATAGTTCATAAAAAACAATCAGGAATTATTGATAGAATGTAAAGTTAACAATAAAACATAGAATTATAATAAATAGATCTGCTCTCAGGGTTCAGGCATATCTAGAATATTTATCAATATCGGGATCGATACAGATATTGATATCACATCGATGCCTCTCTAATCTTAAGAAGCCTGTTGCTCTTTGACCCCTGATAGTTTGCAGCTGAAATAATTATATAAAAATGAAACTGATGATTCTTTACAGAGTCGCTGTTTAAATATTAATAACATTAAGAAATTAAAAATGTCTTTGACGTTACTGACCTTTCTATAGATCTGTCAATGTCCAGCTTATTCCTCAGTGGCTTCATATTCATTTGCATGTAGAGCCAGTCGCTGCGATCTGATCTCAGGTTGGATTTCCATGTCAGGGGTGAAAGGTCAACCTAAATCCTGGTTCACCTGGATGAACATTAACGGCGGGTCTGAACAGAAACAGCCAAGGACTGGAGAACCACCATAAAAACCATCATGTCTGTCACACAGAGGTCCAGATTTTATTTAGGAGGAGAAACAATGAACCAGGTTCCAGAAGGTTAAACCTGCAGCTCATTTCCAGGGTTAAATCTTTACCAAATGAGCTGAACGCAAATCGACTGAATCATTTAGCGCCTTTCAGTGACCGTATTCCTTAAGAAGCAGGAACTGTGCTGCGTTTTGGATTTAATGACAGCATTTTCACTAGACTGCAAGTCTCAGCAGATTCAGACTCAAAACATTTCAGCACTTACATCAGAGAAAAGGAAAGTGCAAGGCAGAGAGAAATAGAAAAAAGAATGTTTGCTAAAAAAAACTTTAAAAAGTCTCAAAGGAAAATCTGAATCCTCTGATACTTTCTTTGTAAGCAGTTGGGAAAGCTCTTGTGCATTCAGGTCAGCAGGATTCATGATAAATTCATGAATAGAAACCAACGATTAGAGAAAATTGCTTGATGAACTCAAAGCTTCCCTTCACAGTTCTGCTGTGCAGCCGCCATGTATCCTCCTTGTGGTTGAGCTGTAAATGCATACTGATGAGCGAACTACTGCCGTGTCCTACAGCTGCCCTTCGTCTTAATGACCGCCAGCTTGAAATCTCTCAAAACAGAATTTAAATATCCAGCGCCGTTCTGGACAACTCCAGGTACGTTCTGCTGTCGGAGGAGATCGAGCAGAGCTGAAACCATCCTTGGTCTGATTCCCTTTGGCTGCAACTACCCAACAAATTACTGGTGTCTAAAGCATCTCCACATTCAAAAGGTTAAATTGTTACATTGTTTCCAGAAAGGACTAAGTTTATGATTTTAAAACATATGCACCAGTTTATGTTCCTGTTCTGAGGAGTAAGGCCATCTTTGCCATTCTTTAAGTTAAAGAATCCAAGTCATTTTAGCATCACTAGGCAGTGTGGTGCTCTGGAATCACATTTTTAATAACTTTAAACTGAAGAAAACTCATCCTGACATCAGCAGGCTGAACGCTCTCCATCAGGCCGTTAACGAACAAAGAACTGGCCGTCTTTAGGAAGGGAGACGTCCATACTTCAGACACATTTCCTCCAGGAGAGAGGAATGGGTCTGTGTGTGTGTGTGTGTGCGTGTGTGTGTGTGTGTGTGTGTGTGTGTGTGTGTGTGTGTGTGTGTGTGTGTGTGTACGTGTGTGTGCAGGCAGGTGAACTCGGCCCTGAAAGACCTCAGCTGCCCCAGGCAGAACGAGGTAGCGCCCCAGGGCAGCCATCTGCCCCACACAGGGGCACAGGAGCAGCAGCCTGCGGGGCAAAGAGGCACCAGGTGAGATGTGGGGCAACAAGCTCCCTCTGACCCAGTCATCTCCCTCTGTGGAGGGCAAACCTGGGACCCAATCCCCATGGCAACCAAATGCCCCCAACTGACTGCTCAGCATCAAGCAGCAGAGATTCAGGCTGAGCTCAAAGGGACTCAGGGGAGGCAGAGAACCACCTGACCTGTGAGCAACACCTGGGGTAAAGAGAGAGGACCAGGACCTACCAGAGCCCTGAACCCCCCCAGTACCCGGCCGGCCCGACGCACCCCCGGCAGACAGATCACCCAACCGGAGCCCAACCCTCCAGGCAAGACCAGGAAACCCCCAGGGCGTCCAGACACGGCCAGTCCCCAAAGAACCAGCAAACCCAAATCTGAACTTACAGTCCAGATCAGATTTGGTGATACATGTTGCTCTGTTCAAAGTTACATTTTATTCACTTTCAGTCCAACAATATTAACAGAAACATTATAAAAACTAATTAAACAAAATGAACATTTCTCCTGTTTTTCTGCAGAGTTGACCAGTTTATGAATGTGGATTGAAATGCGTCCAGTCAGATCCAATCTGATCACGACCGTAGATTCACCTTCCAACAGCCCATAATACTCACATTAGACATTTACTTCATTTAGTTGTATCAAAGCCATTCAAATGTTGATTATTTAGGGTTTTTTCTCAAACAGAATGAAATGTTTTAGATTTTAGTTTATGGTTCTCTAACCTGAGGCAGGCGAATTTATCTTCACCTCTGCCACCTAGTGGGCTAAACTGGTACTCCTGTCTGAAGAAAGCAGAAATAAAGTTATCTAGCCTAAACATTTCTTTATTTATTTGTGAAAATTATTATGTGATGAAAAATGTGTCATGGAGATAAACCAAAGTTTCTGTTTAGTCAGGTGGACTGCAGAAGTCTGGTGTTCAGATCGTTGCATCCTTTTCTGTGAAACATCAGTGGTGGTATCAGATCCAACTCATTACCGTCCCACTCAGACTCTCCCTCTGCTACTTTGTCTCAGTTTCAAAGTTTTCTTTCTCTGCAGGGAGTTTTATTCTCTCAGTGTCCCAATATTTCCCACAGCAGCCAAAACGTTTGCAGTCCGTAAACCTCAGGAGACTGTAAATCAACTGCTTCCATTACGCATGTAATTTATGCTCTTAAATTAAATAAGCAATCCTAACTCCAATGATGGGATCGTATTCAATTGAATTAGTGGAAGTGTTCAGCCTAAAGTGCAGGATGATTGATGAGGAATATTTTAACGAACATCTAGAAACACAATCCAGATGTTGGTGGAAAATGCAATCAAAACACTTCATCCTGTTCAAGCAGTTGCTGTGGATTTTAGAGTAAAAGCTCGTTTCTACCTGGTGGTTACAGATGTGGAGTTAAAAAGAGACAAGCCTTTCCTGAGCTCAGTCTTCCTGTAGAGGAAGCTCGTTTCACCTGCTTGTATCCAGGATCGCCTTCATTCAAGCCGTTCAATGGGAAGCTCCAATGTTTGGCTCCATCCAATCCGACCATCAACAGAGCAATCGTCCACTTCACAGCTGAGAACCACAACCACAGACTACAAACAATCATCCTGGCTCCTTTACACTGGAATGTAAAACCTTTAAAGATCAGAGAATGGACCAACAACACCAACAGAACCACATCATCCACACAAACAAAGCTGACCTTAAACTTTTCAAAGCAGAGCCTTCTCTGAAAGAAACAAGACGGAAACGTAGTGGACATGCATTCTGCCTGTATCACAAAATGACTGGATAGCACAACAACAGTATCTACAGCTAAAATACACAAAATACACCTGGATCTGGAAATGCAAACTCCCAACAGAGCCACTAAGACATTAAGAGCGCAGCAAAGATCTGAACCCTCGTTCCCTGACCGGAATGAAACCTGATAGTCCAGTAGACCCGGTTGGACTGAGGTCCAAAGCTGCAACATTTGTTCCATCTCCAGCTGCTGTGGTTCTCTTTCTCACTGCACCGAGTCCAACCAACCAAACCCTTTGAAAAACCTGTTCCCCTCCTGGCCTGTGGGGGCGCTGCACCGAGAACCACTGAAGGAAACGACATGAAAACCACTGAAGACACTGAGTTTCCTTTTCCTGCCAGCTGCTCCAGCAGTGTCCAGATCCGTCCAGATCTGGTGCTGGTACTTTCTTCAAGCATAATACCTGCATAGTTTAGGATAAAATTATAATTTATAGCAGTTTCAGAGAAAATGTGGTGGAATATTCAGTCGAGTACATCCTGTCCACAGTAACTGGCTCTGGAACCAAAATCTTTTGGATTTCCTTTCACATGGAGCAGCTCGCCTGGCTCCGTTTGTCTGTTTTTCGTCTCTCTTTTCTCCAAACTCCTGACAGAAAACAACAGTTATTGCTCAAATAGGCTCTAAATTACTGGATCTGACCTGGACCTGTGCTTTGAGATGGCATTTACTGCAAACTGGTGTTGTAAATAAGCTGAACTGAAATAAAAAGAGGAAAAACTCACATTTATTTCATAACTGTAAACTACAGGCAGGTTAACTGTGACCTTCCATGTCAGATTCAAGTGCCAGAATGAGACGCATTACATTCTGGTGAGAAAGCATGAAGATTTGTCTTGTGAAAAAGCCGACGCATCATTACAAACTGAAGACGACAGCAGAAAGTTAACCTGCTGACTTCAGGATCACATCCCAGTTCACTTTGAAAAAACAACCTTTTGTTGTTTGCATCATCTCCTGTGTGTTTGCTGTTCCTTAAAAAACCCTCAATCAATCTTTCTATATCATTTATTTTTAGCAGAAAATATCTTTAAAACTGTGCAGGAGTCACATGAATTGCTTTTGAAGAGTTTCCTCACATGGAAACCGTGCCGAGTCGCTGCAGCTCCCTGACAGTGATGCATCGGTAAAGTTCGTGATAGGTGACCTCCTCAGGTGTGTAAACGCCTCATCCTGCTCTGAAAAAACTCTCCTTATGAGCTCCAAGGTGTGTTTTTCTGCTGCAGACACGTGTGTGTGCAGAAAGAAGAACCTCTTTCAGGACGTGTATTGTGCCGAGACATGGCTGCAAAAAACTGCAGACCTGATTTAAGAGATGCTTCTAGAAACTCAATGTTCTTCTAGGTTAACACACCAGACATAAGTTTTAAGAGTTGTTATTTAGTTTAGGTGTATCAGAGGATGAATGTCAGAAATATTTACACTGTTGGCTAAATATAGCAGTAAAAAGTGAAATCTTTTGACCCTGGCTGTCGGCTCTGACTGTAAATTCAGATTAAAGTTAAATCAGAAAGATGATCCTACATGACTTCAGGTTGGAAAAATGAAAACTAGATGGCTGAAACGTGGGTGCGTGGAGTCAGAGGAAGTGAGCCGATCAGACCTCTAACCCACTGATCATGTCCACCTGCAACCAGCAGCCACACATCACTTCTTGCATAACATGTTGCATAAATCTGCTGCTAACAGCATGAGGTCGAGTGATATCGTGGGAAGTGAAAGAGCCTTGAGAACCAAAATTCATCCAAAACAGGTCCGGTCCAACCTCCGCTGAGGTCAGGTCCATAACATAAGGTTTATTTATATGCTGACGATCCGTCAGGATATTTAAGGCTTATTGGTTATACAACAAAACAAGTTCAACATGTGTTATCTGCTGCAGAGATGAAAACTCTGGTTTCTTTTTATCAACACAGACTTTCCTCATCAGGGTCATTTAATAAAATCCATTTTAATGAGATGAAAACTTCTTCCACACAAACTACAGAAAAATATAAGAGGGGTTTTGAAATTCAAGGTTGTAAAGAGAACATAATAAATAACTTCAAAGCTTCTGCTTTTACAGAACAAATCAATGAATTTTCACAGCCTGAAATAAACAAAAGCAGCAAAAAAATCGCTGCTGCTTGAATCTGAGCTGAGAAACATTTGTAAAAATATCAGTCAGTTTTCTGAGAGTTTGTGAATTTAACATTAAATCAGCAATAAAAAAAGATTTCTCTGGTCTGGTTGAAGGAGCCACTTACAGACCTCAGCATGATTTCACAGGGTCACTTAAATAATTCAATCTATTCAGCTTGTTGTACAAAAATATTTGTTGCAATCAAAATTTTATCCTGCATCGAGTACTTTTAAGTTTGGACGTTCCTGTCCTGCAGGGCCGTTTCCATGACGATATTTGGGGAACAGCATTTTTCCCTGTGAGCCAAACAGTGTTGCAGACTGAGACTTTGAGATGAGTGAAATGCTCGGCTGGTTCAGCGATGGGATGAGTGTGTGCGTGCATGTGTGCGTGGGTGTGTGTGTGTGCGTGTGTGTGTGTGCGTGTGTGCGTGTGTGTGTGTGTGTTTTGGGAACGTGAGCTTTCATTTTCGGATGCGACATTCTCCTTGGCTGCTGCTGTTCCAGACGCAGAAACAAATGTGACGCTTTAATGAAAAGCTTTCTGGGAATGTCATTGGCCTGATGGTTGCAGGAGAATCTGTGACAGCTGGAAAACAGGAGGATTCACTCTGTGGACATCCACTTAGAGAGGAAACAGGGATGGGGGGCTGCTAACAATCCAGGATGTAAAATGCAGTTGGAGGTTCTCTGGACTGTGAACAAATGTGATGCAAGGATGGCAACAGTCAGTACAACATTGCTGCTGGGTTCATTTGGTTCTGCTCTGCAGAGCGTTCCCTCTCTGACCTGCAGAGGACTGAGCTGGCCATGGCTGCAGGCGGGAAGGGAACATGCGCCCCCTAGTGGGCTGCGAGGGATCTGATCATCTCTGGGTGAGATACTTCACTACTTTCCTAATTTAATCCTGACCCGAGGATTTAATCTGCAGCTGATGGAGCTCAGACGGAGCAGAGCAGAGAGTGGATCAGACCAACACCTTCTTACCTCCAGAGTTGCTCATCAAGCAGCTCTCAGCTGCTTAAACAATCTTTTTTATTTGATAATCCCCTCATCATTGGAAGATGTTCAAAATAGATTTTCTCCCAGAGAGCTGACTAATGAATTGATGGTGACCGCTTTCACAGCTCGTAAACGTTTGACGGCACATTTGTCCCAACATGCAGGCTACACCAGACAAAACGCTGGTAATTCAGCTCCTCCTTCAGATTACTATGCTAATGTGATTATTTCTGTCCTCTTGTTCAGCAGTGATTAAGTAACGCACAAAACCGCAGCTGTCATCTCAGCACCGAGCTGATTTGATACGTGAAATACCGCACAAGTGACCGTGGCCGTTTTGCCAGAGGATGGTGATAAACCTTCGCAGGCTTCATGTCCCGGGGGGAGGAGATAAAATATATGCAAGGAAAATTGTTTTGCTACAGGAGAAAAAAAATCCCTGATCATGATGCATGCTCTGTACACAAACACACAGCGAGTATTAATTCAAGGAGAATAAATATGGAAATGAAGCCATAAAACTTAGCAGAGCTGACAATGTTTGAGTCCAATAGGTTGGAGACAAAAAGGCCACATCAGTCAGCAATTCCCCAAATATCCACTCTGAAAGTGAATCCTGGGCTGCATGCATAAACTACTGTTTGTTTTTTTGGCAGCAGAATTGAACTGAAACAAAAGAAAACAGTTTTTCTGTCGGCTGCCTGATTAAAGAAGTAAATATCAGTTCACACCTGCTCTTACAAGTTTCCATCATTATATGGAACGAATGTTTCTGCAGCCAAATTATAACCCAAACATCTCCAAAAACAAACATTCAGTAGATCCTCAGGTCACATAAATCACACGCAATCCACTTTTCACAAAGCCACTACATTTGATGCGCTTGTGGTTTAGTTGTAAAGTCACATTGGTTTAGTTTATTGTTTTTATTTATTCTAGTTTTCATTTTTGTTAAACCCACTTCCTTTCAAATTTTTAAAAATAATTGAGGTTTGATATCAGTTGCTTAGAGATCCAACAAACCACATTTGGATTTAAAAACGACCAAACTGTAAATAAAGTTAAATCAATACATGTGACAAAAACTGTGATTCAGAAATGTTTTTTCAGTGCAGATTTTCACAGCACTCTGTAACGGAGGAGCCGTCATGAGCTGGGAAACCGTCCTCTAGTAAAATCACAAACACGGTCGCTTCCGACAAAACTTTCAGCACAAAGCGCGGCGGTTCTCACGTCCATCCGATTCCCCGGTTTAGATATCCCAACAAAAACTGGTTCCGGATTAAAGCGCGGCGGGAGGTAGTCACGTGACGACGTAACGTCGTCTTCGGGACGTTTTAGTGTTTTCTATTACATTGAATATTCTATTTTTGGTTTCGATTTTTCAGTATTATGATGATTTTGTATAGTTTGATGTGGATTTTCTTGAGTTAGAATGAATTGTCTCAACTTCCTGTGGGCGGAGCCTGGAGTATGACACGTCACACCGAAGGTTCTGCTGGATTGTTCGGCCCGTTAAGGTTTTTTGTCATAACAGAGCCGCTCTACATCCTCCCACATCCATCCAACATGTTTCTGTTTTTTAACTTAGGAGAAAGTTAACTCAGTTATTTTCCTATTTTTATATGAGAAGTACCAAAACTGTTTTTAAAATTATACATGATGTTCAATTTTAATTTACTTTATATAGTCAGTACTTAGAGATTTATGACACAAATACATATATTACATTTCAATGTGTTTTTATACTATGAATTTAACCACAGCTATTAATAAATGTGGTTAAACAGATGAAACATCCTGATTGCAGATGGAGAACTTTATTTTGAAAGGCTCCTCCCAGCTCTCCAGCTTCTGTTAGCCTGAATTCTGGGTCCTTCAGTTTACTGTTGTTACAACCAGTAACACCATCTTTCAAGAATAATTACATAAATGATAACTCATCCTTCCCTCGGATGGTTCAGACTCTGTGCACTTTGTTTTTGTGTTGCTCTTAAAGGTTTTGTACATAAAACAAATCCCTGCAACTAGTTATTCACTTGGCAAAATGTTTAATTATTTTCTTAATTAATTGTCAAGATTTACACAAAATGACTTGTTCTGTTAAAAAAAGCTGTCAAAACAATTCTGTAGCCTATTTCCATTGAAGAAAGTTGCTTTACCTTTTCTGATAGTTTGCAGCTGCTGAGCTGAGAACACGTCAGCCTCTGGGGAAGTTATTCACAGAATCAGGTGTAATTAGGTGAAGACAGTATATTTTGCTTCCAGCGACATTTTCTTCATGTCATTCAGGGAAGCTGCCTGTCAGCACCTGTGACTAAAAGTAACAAGACTCCTACCTGTTCTTCTTTTCTACATTGTTCTTTACCAAATTGGAAAAAGTTGAAATAATTACAGAGTCCATCTGAGTTTAATGAAAGCTGGTTTCCACCAAACTGGACTCAACCTGAACCTTACAGCCCATCACAAAACTCTGTGTGTGTCTTTAGTTTCAGTGATGTTGGAGGAAACAATGCTGTAAAATAATCCACGTCGCCTCTCTACGAATCTGAAACTAGAATACACATCTGATCATCACAACAGCTTCAGATAAAACTGTTTATTAATATTCAAGAATTAAACGTCTTCCTGAAAAGTTACCTTCAGTTTAGTTTTGTGTTACGACAAAAGTAAGAAGATCTCTGCACTGACAGAAAAACGGACAGAAATAAAGTTTTGTGATTTTCCAGTGTTTGGTCCTCGTTATCAAGCACTGCAAAATATTCAAATTAACAAAATAATGGAATCTAAATTCTGTTTTTATTGGACAAAAAAAGTTTCCAGAAAGGAAACTTGGATTTAATGCAGATGTTTTTGTTTGTTCTGCTCATCATAAATGTGAACCGTTGGCCGTGGTCATGGTAACAGTCGAGGTAAATGAATGTGGTTTTGTGTTTTTGTTGTGTGTTATTTTCTCGTTGTCTCTTGTACCTTTTATTTCTGTGGCTCTGTAATATTTCAGGTTCACAGCAGCTTCTCCCATGAAGATGAAGGTGATTTCTCTGTGAAGTTTAGATTGTGTTCTGAAGAGCAGCAGGTCAAACCAGATGTCAGATGCATGTGGGAGTCTGATCCTGGAACCGGCGGGTTCGTCTCCCTGCTGTGGGATTTAAACCAGACCAACCTGCAGACTCACACTCATCACATCTCTTACAGTCGGAGGCTTTTAACAGTTTGTGACGAGACATGAAAACACTTCCAGGAGTAACGGCTCCTGCATGTTCTCTCCCTTCGCTGTCTCTGGTTCTGTGTTTCTGTCAGAGTGAAAGAAAACAAGCAGATATTCTGGTTCCCTCATCATCCGGCCCCGAACACGGATTCTTGGTTCTCGGAGCGAAGCACACGCAAACAAACACTCCTTTGTGCCTCGCCATCAAAGCTGTAATTGACGAGATCAGACACCTATTATCCATTCAAACAGCGACGTAAACAAGCCTCACTGCAGCGCTTGACACGTTTTAGGCTGATGAGAAGATTCTTATTTTGGCTCATGCTGTTGTTTTTACCTCTGACCCTAAAAT
Source organism: Gambusia affinis (assembly GCF_019740435.1). Classification (NCBI taxonomy): domain Eukaryota; kingdom Metazoa; phylum Chordata; class Actinopteri; order Cyprinodontiformes; family Poeciliidae; genus Gambusia; species Gambusia affinis. Next base: position 985,073 of record NC_057871.1, on the reverse strand, counting down.
GAGCAGAAAAGAAAGAAAGGTTTGATTCCATATTTCAAAGTAAAAAACATCCTGGGAATTGATTTTCCAGGTGTGAGCTACTAAGGATGAAACCAGATGAGAAGCGTCTGACGATCCAGAAACGTCACATCTGGTTCCAGGCACAAGTTCTTTCCTTTTTCTTTTCTCAGGTTTTTCTGGCGAGTGTTTTTCAGAAAACTAGAAGCTTCGGGGCCCAAACTTCTTCAAGGCTGGTTGAACTTCAGATTCAAATCAATCAAATGAAAGTCGTGGGAGAGAAAATAGCTGCCATCTAAAATAACACTCCAAAACCGTAGCTGCAGGAGAAAGTCTCGCTGTGGATCCAGCAGAGATCCGTTAAAGCTCAGCAGAATGCGTCCGGCTCTTCATCTACAGTCATAAGTATTCATACCCCTCAAACATCTCCTGTGTCTCACATCATAACCTCCGTGCATTACTGGAAGGAATACGATCTCTGATCTTTCAAAATCTGTAACCTGTGATGTGCATTTATATTCAGCCCCCTTTACGCTGATACTCCTAAATACAATCCAGTGGATGTTTTTCCACCTGATAGTCCGATACTAGAATCCAGAGAATCGAGTGCCAAAACACTGGGAGCGTCTTCAGAACAGAACAACTGTCTCACCTCCGTAGTTTGTTCATTTTATGGCAGCTTTATTCTCATCTGTGTGGATAATTTAAATTTAATCTAACCCTGTGGCTGGCTGGGCACCAAAGGCTGCAGATCATCCGCAGGGATCAAGCTGCATTATTTACTCTTTTCATAACTCGTCTGTTTTGTGGGTGTGTGTGAGCTGCAGGTGGAAACCAGGACCCTGAATGACCGAGTGGGAGGAGGATGGATGGATTCAGACGGAAAGAAAACAGGATCAAAACCAATCCCACATTCTGATCTACTGAAGGTTTGACAACATTAACGTCCAGAAGCCGGAGTAATTCACCGCTGAAGGAAGTTTTTATCATCAAGTCTTATCTCAAAGGGGAAATGTTCTGTTTCCTGCTTCAGAAATCCTTTTATTATTCACTGAATGGTCGTTAAAAACCTCAAAGAACCACCAGATATTCATGAATCATGTTTTCAGGGGTAAAATGCTTTAAGAGCAGCTGGGCTTCCTAATCTCATGTCGACTCGTTTTAGTTTAATTTGACATCAAATAAGAGAAACGTGAGACGGAGACATGATATCTGATATCTGAGCACAAAGAAAACTAAAAATAATTCAGGTTTTTTCATCATCAGGATGATGCTGTGGGCCCAGTTTGTTCTGACTGCAGTTATTTTAACACAAGCTTTAAGTTTTAAAATGGCTGAAACTGCAGGAGACCCAGAAACCTCACACACACACACACGCACACACACACGCACACGCACACGCACACGCACACGCACACGCACACGCACACACACACACACACACACACACACACACACACACACACACGTGTGTTTTTCATGTTATACCGTAAACTATTTCAATCTGAGTTGTTCATGAAAGTTACAGTTTAAATGATCATTTTGAATTTTGGAAAATCATTCTTGAAGTTTTTCACCAACAGAAATGAGAAACGTGATGCAAATATTTATCCAGCTCCATGAGTAGAAACCTCAAAACATCTGGATGTTTCACCATCACCCAAAAAACTTCTTCAGTTCTGGACGGGACGGGTTTGTAGTCCAAACGGGTTTGTAGTCCAAACGGGTTTGTAGTCCAAACGGGTTTGTAGTCCAAACGGGTTTGTAGTCCGAACGGGTTTGTAGTCCGAACGGGTTTGTAGTCCGAACGGGTTTGTAGTCCAAACGGGTTTGTAGTCCAAACATTCAGTAACTGCCTCTAATCGGTTCAGTGTTTGTAAATCTTAGAAAAGCTGCTCTGTTTAGTGCTGATGAAAAACCACAAGACGAGGCTTCACATCTCATCTTTAACATCACTTTGATTGGCAGGTTGGGGTTCAGTGCCCTGCCTGTGGGCACATCAACAGGTGGTGAGAGGAAGCTGGAATTGAACCCGCAACTTTCAGATTGTTTTGCAATCTGATTGGAAAAGTTGGAAATTGATTAGAAATGAGAAAATATGAAAAGGTTGAGAGTTCAAATACCTTTGCAGTGCAGGGCCTCAAACACACAGCTGCTGGTGTGAAACCCGTGGAAGTGTTGCTGTAACGTGGCATCCTGGTGAAACCTGCAGCTTTCTCCTTATTTTAGCTAAACAGAAACAAAACGACTCTGTTCTAATGAAACACGGACTGGAGCTGCAAAGCTACCAAATTAGAAACTCACTCACATCTGAAGCAACATGAAGCGCTCTCATGTGGCTCGGATTTCAAACATGGATGAAAATACCTTCAACAAACTTCCAGAAGATCTTAGAGCGGCTTCAACACCTCCCACTTTTACACCAAATCAAAGTTTCCCACGGAGCCACATCTGCAACTTACTGTGTTTGTTTTGTGCCGAGTGTTTGAGTGAAGTGTGTCGACTGAATGAAGCCGCCTCTCTGTCATGCTGCCCATGCTGAGCGGCTTCAAACAGAAAACAGCTCTGGAGCCAAAAGGAGCAGCTGAGGAAACAAATTTAAATCCTGTTAATCGGATTAAAAAGTCAACTGAACATCCAACAAGACAAACAACACTGAAGGTTTGTTTACCGAGTCGGTTTGAATTGAGATCAGATTTATAGATTGGCTGCTGTGTTTGGATGGAGAGAAAGAATATTCCCAGAAATCAGAGGGACGAGATCTACATGATTCCTCTGGACCACAGCAGCTGATCCTCAACCAGAACCACCGAACAGATCACAGCGTGGCACAAAACGACAAGGAAGAGGTGCTTCTAACAGATATTCAATCTAAAGTTGGACGTTTCCCAGATTGTAAATTATTATCTGGTGATTTAACCGACTAAAACAGAAAACATTGAGCCTGATTTAATGTCTGAGGTTGAAAAAAAAGGTTTTGTTTCAGTAGAACCAGCAGACCGCCGCCCGTCTTCAGGCCTTTCTGTGAAGCAAAGCTCCAAATTATTTATGGAGTTTCCTCCTGTTAGTGGATTTTCCATAGAGCAGGTCTGAAATATTCAGAAACGCTGACAAATGGAGGCAAAATTTTTTTTGACAGACTATTGGCTGCTGTTGGCAAAGCAGCCAATCCTGGAGCACCATTCACTTTCCTTGGTGCTGATTGGCTGAAAACAAAGAGTTTAAGTAAGGAAGACTGTAGATGTTAACTTCTGCAGGAAGAAATGGTTTAATCTGAACATATCAATCCGCTAAACTAAGAAAAGTTTTTTCTTTAAGAGCACAGAAGGTAATGATTTAACTAGACCGCAGCGTATTGATTCAAACTGCCTTACTGACCTGACAGGAAGGAGTCAGACAGGAGAACATCGCAGATATCGTGGACGACTTTAAAGTTTGTGAAGTAATTATCACCTCAGTCCAGCATTAGTAGAAGTTTCACACGTCTGCCCACAAAAACAAGCAGATTAGATCAGAGTAACGATCAGATCCAACACCGCGCTTCTGAATGCGTGTGATGGAAATGATATTTCAATTACACAATAAGCTTATCTTTCCTTTCTTCAACTGCATCTCATAACGGCCTATTATCCACGGCTTTTCATGCTTGATTACTAAATAGGATTTCAAAGCTTTGCAGGAGTTTGCCAGCAGCTTCAAATGAGGCAGAGAATTGAGAATTGATTTGTTATTGAGCAAAGAAACCAGCCCTCCCCAGAACCTCCCCTCCCACGTCTCCCGGATCCGATGGAGCAGCACCGTTCCCTCGGATGTACTTGACAATTTTATCCAAGGCTGTCATATTTCATTGGAGTTGTTTTTCTGCAGGAAACAAAGAAGCGGTGGCCCAGGTTTGCTCTCTGTTGGTTTTGAGATGCAGCAGTGAATTCTCTCTTTGTGAGGGAAGAAGGAAAGCGTAGCGGTGCAGACAGATATTTAAGTCCCTTGGCGCCTTCATAAAACCTCGTACACACCAGCATCTCACAGCCATGCCTGTTCCCACACAAACACTGAGACGGAGCTGCAGTCACTTCCTGCTCAGGCGCCGTGGAGCTGATTGTAGGCAGCCGTCCCAACGCAGAGCGAGCCGGACTCAGAACAATGCAGCGGTTCAGCTCCACTCTGTGGCTAAAACACCACAAGAAAAAGCATCAGATGCTGATTGCCTCAAGCTCCCTTTTATTAGGGAGCCGCGCACCTGCCTCCTCGCTCATCTGCCAACACAGGAGGACAAAACATCAGCTGTGCACAACGGGGAGAAGATTTCTACCAGAGGCCAACGGTTTTCCCTTTCTGTGTAAACAGAGCACAATGCCTCATGGTGATCATAAAAACATGCAATGTTTTCACATCTTCTTTTAAACATCTGAGTGAATAAACCACCAACCAAACAAAGACTAACTCTGTTTGGTTTTGTCCTTGCAAAACAGAGGAGGGAAATTCTCAGATCGATTCTAGTTGGTAGCAGAACGGCAGGAGAGATGAAATCCCCGAGACCTGCTGAAGGCTGGATGACGGCGGACATGCGTCTTCAGTGATGCCAACCGGGAAGGTTGGAGGTGATGACAGGAGGACAGGACAGGACAGGAGCTGAAGGTCACCGAGTTTAAGACCTTCAGTCTCTGTGGGAGGCCTGGTGTGGACGGAAAACTGTCAGATTCATGTGGGTTTTAGTGAGAAATGAGAGTTAATCGTCTTTCCATCGATGAGATGATGCATCAGCACCACATCGTACTTTACATTTATCCAGAACAAATAATTTTATTAACCTGTGACTTAGAGGGATTTTCTTTTTGCAGATTTGCTCAGCTGTGTGAGTTGTTGTCAGTTTTATGAGGCTGAAGTAAAGTATGACAGGAAGACCTGCAGCTAAGTTAGCGGCAGGAATATCCAAATCAAATGAGGGTAGAGATGCTGTCAGGGCCGATGAATTTCTGCTAGAAGATGACTGATGGGAGTTTGAAAGACGAAGTGATGTTGGAGGTAAAGATGATGAAGAAGTTGAGGATTTCCTGCCTCAGAGAGACGAAGCACAAAGAGCAGTTGGCTGTCAGACATCTGGATCTTTAAATGAAGGAGTTTTACTGAAACCTTCCTCACTGAACCAACTGATTCCTTTGTGCCATAAACAATGTGTTGCTTTGGTGCAAAAATCCCGTAAAAGGAGCCGTTAAACGGGGAAACATGCAGAAAGAAGTCATTTTTTAGCTTCTTATAGTTTTTATTCATCATTCACATTAATGTGTCCTGCAGTGGAAATGTGAAACTCTTTGTTGCACATGTTTAAAAAACGATTTCCACCGAGAGTCAGACGTGACTCTGTTGGAGCAGAGTGTGACCCCAAACCAGAACCAGAACCAGAACCAGAACCAGATGAAAAGGACAAGAATCAGAACCAACATCCAGAACTTCATGATGTTCTGCATATTCAGGTATTGATACCAAGTGAGTACAGAGCCAATATCATTAATACGGAAATACTGATAATTTATTTATCATCAGACCTCTGACCAAAATCACATCTGACCATAATGAGCAGAAAAGATAGAAAAACAAAAATACATTTGGGAACAAGAGACTGCAACAAAATACAAAGACAAAATCTCAAGAGAGAATCAGAAACTAAAGATACTAAATTTGGAATCAATATTATCAATATTTTGTAACTTTCCATCCAGCTGTTCTTTATTATCTTCAAACTTTGATGAACTGAAGCAACGTAGGAAAGAAGATTGTTAAAACTAAACTTTAGTGCTGCTAACCTGAAGCTAACCTCAGATGCTAACCTGAAGCTAACCTCAGATGCTAACCTGAAGCTAACCTCAGATGCTAACCTGAAGCTAACCTCAGATGCTAACCTGAAGCTAACCTCAGATGCTAACCTGAAGCTAACCTCAGATGCTAACCTGAAGCTAACCTCAGATGCTAACCTCAGATGTTAACCTGAAGTCCAGCAGTACTTTCTATGCTGATGGTTGTTGAACGGTGGCTTTATCCACTCACCTTAAGACTCAGCCAGAGTCAGATTATTAAGTCCTGGAGGTTTCCACTGAGGGTGCACTTACTTTCTGGAGTGTGCATGTTTAATTGGCAGGACGCCGAATCCCCAGAGGGGTGAAATCAGATTAGTAATGAAATCCTCTGGCAGGAGTCACACATCATCTGTTCAGGTAAATTGCGAAACGATTCCTTTGGCAGCGCTTCGACTTGATATCCTGACTGATTCAATCTTCTTTTTCCCAGCTAACAAAGGCAGGAAAGCCTGGGGAGGGAAAGCTTCTGTAGCATTGTGCAGCGCTGAGTGTGAGGAAGATGGTTAAAGGCGGCGCAGGTAATTGTCTGCAGAATGTGTCGGCCTGTGGCTAAACGGGTCCATCAGGCAGGCGGACGATTGTTGTGCACAACTATTGTTGTCCCGTTTCTCATTCCGCCTTCGACGCCGGAGACTTCCCTCTGCATTTAACCGCAGAAATGGGAAGAGCCAAACTTATCTCCCATTCATCCACGTGACTGTTTATGAATGCAAAAACAAAAACACAGTTTCAGCCTCACTCTGCTTCCCTGATTCAGGAAAATGAATAACTGGGCAGATAAAGAGCAAACTGACTCACCAGAGTCTCCCAGAGTCCTTCGTTCGTGCACATTTAGTAGATCTTTATTTTAAAACTATCACAATAAATTACACATTTCTTTGCCGTTTACTGTAACTTTGCAATAATTTGATTAAATTCAGTTTATTTATATAGCAGCAATTTACAACAAAGATCATCTCAGGAACTGACCCAGCAGTGCTTAATGAAAAATAAAAACTTAACATCAGGGGACGGAAAACGTTTAGTTGATGAATTATTATTAAAATAACAAAACAAAAACATAAAATTAACAGTTTTAGAAATAACAGCAACTCATGCAAATTGGAGAGTAGCAGGAGAAGAAAGTGACTTTAGTCTGTTATTCATATTGATTATCAGTGACGTGCGGTGAGGTTGATAGCTGGCGAGGCACTGACGTCATCAGAATCAGATTTGCAAATAGATGCATAGATTGACAGCAGTTTACAGGTTATGTTTCACTTCTGCATCCTTACACATACAAACTGTAGCTCACAAAACACACATTTCCTTAAAAAACAAAACAAAAAATCACTATCTCTATTATAATCTATCGCTGCACTTGACTTGCTTCCCGAATCGTTTAGCCTAGCTCGCTGTCACTTACTCGGCAGTTGAGGAGTGAACAAGACGAACGTCTGGGATCTTGAGCGCCCCCTGCCATGAGGCAAGAGAACTGCCTGCCTCACCTCGAACCTGTTCTCTGCCGTTTATAATCGCTCATTACACGAAACACGTTACACAAACACAGTTGGTGACAAAAAGCACTGTACATTATATACATAGGCTAAATTATTGGAAATAAGTTCACATATTAAATTTGTTTAAACCATTTTATTGACGCCGTACAGCAACATGCTCTCTCCGCTTAGCAGCCAGCGCAGAGCCAGGGGTTGCGCAATCCAAGGTGAGGCAGAGCTGCTGCCTCACCTCACCGCATCGCTTCCAAGCATTTGAATGGGAAAATAAGAAAATTCAGCGATTTTGAACAAATAAAAATTGAAATTGGTGAAGCTACATGAAAAATAAATATTTTTTAGTACAAACCACCGGATGAATATAACAATTTAAATGACTTTATGATTATATATTTTCTTTCTTTCCATGATGGCTGGTGAGGCACTGCCTCACCTGCCTCCCCTGACCGCACGTCACTGTTGATTATATTTTTATCTATAACTTTATTGTTCCGTGTACAGAAACAATAAAGTTATTTCTGTTCACTTCTGTGCTCCTCCGTCAGGCCCATGGGGTCCGGACCAGAACGGACCGGACCAGGGCTTCGGGTTCTGCTCCTCCGTCAGGCCCCTGGGGTCCGGACCAGACCGGACCAGGGCTTCGGGTTCTGCTCCTCCGTCAGGCCCCTGGGGTCCGGACCAGACCGGACCGGACCGGACCGACCAGGGCTTCGGGTTCAGACAGGAAGTTTGAACCTGAAGTTCTGGTAAACGCTCCATGAGAGGAAATCCCATTTTCACGAGTGACTTCCTGTTCTTCCAAACACGGCGGGCCGGTCGGCTTTCACTTACACTGATATGGAAATAAATCTGGGTCACATCCGGAACATTAAATCGGGCTGAAACTGTAAATGTAAAGTTGTATTTTTTCTGTCTTTAAAAATAGAGGAGCTTCATTTTTCTTGCATTTATTCCAAGATATTGATATTCAGCCAAAACGCAGCGTTGGTCTGAATTTTCAGGGCTTATCATAGACTGAATGCAAATGTCCTTCACGGTTCTTTGTGTGTTCATGGAGCAGTCAGCCATTACAGAACTTCTCCCATTATTTACATAAGTCAAGGGAGGCTGCATGTAAAAAATAAAAAAGTAAAATCTCTGGATTTAAAGTGTGAAGCCGTTTATTCTCTCTGTGGAAATGGTGGACAGACTCTGCTGTTTCTGGAGAAGCTCCACTTCACTTAAACGTTTAGCGAACAGCGCTCTGCAGCGCCGACCTGCTGGTGAAAGTCTGAACAATTTGTGTCCAGCATGTGTGGGGTCTGCAGAGCAGTTGGTGCTCTTCTCCTGATGGTTCTGTTGATAATGCCGTCATTTCAAGCAAAAGGAGCCCCAACCAAAGATTTAGTGAATAGAAATAAACAGAAACATAAAATATCATTTTTATTGATATTTTATTTTAAAATCCTCTAGAAGAATCAGCAAAGTATCGTGCAGTTAAGGCTTAAATATTTCACTCTATTGAACTTCTTCACGATGCTCTAAACTCCTGAGCTGTACTGGTACAGGTCCGGTCAGGTCTGGGGTAAATCAATGCAGCGATAATCAGTATTTATACTGAAAAAATCAGAGTCTGAACAGCAGGTTGATTTATCGCCTGTTGGACTCCAGAGTTTTTGTACGTTGGGTCTCTGACAGCAGATTCGTCCAGAGACCAACCACCTGTGAAGCTCTGCTCTCGCTCTGTGAAGTATCACTCTGGACACTTTAATGGACTTTCTTAGCAGGATTTTGGGTATTAATTTCACAGTTTGTTGCTGCAGGAGGATCTCATTTGTTCAGGACAAACATGGCTGCTGTGACTCTTTGACTCAGAGACGCTACAGAAAGTCCAGTTTGCTGCGGAGCTAATTGTCCCTGAAATGCTGCAGGCTTTCATAGTTTCTTATGCCAAATAATATTTCTCTCCTGTTCAACAGATTATGAGTTCACAGAGGAGCTGTGCCTGATGAGGCGTTAAAAATAAGTGGATTTGGGGTTTTTTAGAGTCTCCTGCCATCTTCCATGATACAGATGGATGAATATAATGCTGTCATATCGGGACAAAAGTTGGACTTCAGGACTCAGTGTTAACTCAGGCTGGTTTTTTAAATATCACTGGATGGAGGGAAGAGAAGGGAGTGCAATCACCTTCCTGATTGGATTAGAAAGTGTCGCCCGGCTGATTGAGGGAAGCGGAAAGCGGGGCAGGACCTGCTGCTTCGGATCACATTAATTCTGCTTTAAGTGTTTCAGCCTGCAGCTTAGCTAACGCGTCTTCCCGGGAACGCCATTAATACGGGATGTCTACTTGTTGCCTGGAACATCCCAGCGTGAAGGCCTGCTGCGGCTCTGTGGCTGATTAGTAGCTGCGTTCGGCGCCTCACAATGAGCTCAAGGCCGCAGCGCCGCTCCTCAGGCGCAGCTTTATTAAAACTCATTAGCAGCAGTTATCTCGTTAGAGTGGCCTGCATGTACACACTGCAGTGAAGTCTGACTGCAGAGTTCAGATCAACAACAAGTCTGTTCTTTAAATAAATATTCAGTTTACAAACTACATTTGGCTAATTAAATATTTAATTAACAAGCTAAATACTTAACTAATTATTCAGCCTTTTAAATAAATATTTAGTTTGCAATCTATACATTTAGCCCCAAATGAAATATGCATCTAGCTTGCTAAAGATTTATCAGGTAAATATTTGGTTTGAAACTGTGACATTTATGAATGAAAGTATGACATGGTGAAAATATAAAAACACGTTTTTTTCTCTTATGAAAGGCTGAATATCCTAAATTAATTAATTTTAATTAATTTAATTTTAATTTTGACTGGGTAACTTCCCAGACGGTATAGTCAAAGCATCGGGCAAAACAGCTGCTGAGCCTAATTTTGGTTCAACTGAATAACAAGAAAAACTCTGTGGGCTGCATGTGTGTGTGTGTGTGTGAGTGTGTGTGTGCGTGTGTGTGTGTGCGTGTGTGCGTGCGTGTGTGTGTGTGTGAGACAGAGAGAGAGAGAGGTGGGGTCCGAGCTCTGAACAGGGATCAGGATCTTCCTGACAGGACTGTCTCTGATGCTGGACAGTAAAGAGTCCAATCGGCTCAAATTGGACCTCAGGGAGTTCTCAGCCAGTTAAGGGTGTGGCCGACCCGTCAGTCAGGAAGCTTCTGGAAACAGAACCAGAACCAGGCCTGGAGGGAGCAGACAGCAGAGGGTCACTCTGACTCACCAGGTTCCTGCAAAGCTACTTTTAGCCCAGTAGAACGGAGAGAAACAAGTTTGTCCTGAACGTAGCACAGAACAGAGCCAGAATCTGCTAAACCCGACTGGACCCAGACCCGACTGGACCCAGACCCAACTGGACCCAGACCCGACTGGACCCAGACCCAACTGGACCCAGAGCCGACTGGACCCAGACCCAACTGGACCCAGACCCGACTGGACCCAGACCCAACTGGACCCAGACCCGACTGGACCCAAACCTAACTGCACCCAACTGGAACCAAACCTGACTGGACCCAGTCGGGTCTGGGTCCAGTCCAACCGACCGACCCGGTTTAGAAACGTTTAAATATCTGCCAAGAGAAGCACATGTCTGTCGGTGAATACAGGGCGGGGAAATAAAACGCTTGCCTTTAAAACCTGAAGTGGGCGGAGCCCCCTTGGGTTGCTAGGTAACAGGGCAGCGTGACCCAATAATGGAGAGGCTTTTGAAACGGCTTGTTTTCCAAACCCGATCTTCTGGTTTTGAGTTATTGGACTAGAATAATAGAGACACAAATGGAAATCTGTCTTTCTGTTTGTTTTTATTAAAAAGTTCATCCTGTCCAATAAATCTGAGCCTTTTGAGAGAACATCCTGAAGAAGTGGACGTGATGCCACAGTTTTCAGAAAGTGCTGCCTGTTTCTGGAGAATCTGTGCATCAGCATAAATTGGATCTTAACCTGGATTAATTCCTCAGGCAGCCGTTCGATAGGCTCAGGGTTCAGTCAGAGGTCATCTATCCTCTTATTTTCTGGACTTTAAAAGAAAAACATCCATCCTTAGGCACTGACTGTTTGCCCTTTCTGCCCTCAGCTTCACCTTTTCTCCCTCCACTCATTAAATCCTTTCCTCTCACATCAGTTTCTCCCCATTAGCTCTCAACTGGCCTCTGGAACTTTCTTAACTCAAAAAGTCAAAAGTTCTGTCGTCTCTCTCCTCCTCTTCTCTTCCTTTCTTCCTCTCTTTCTTTAATCTCCCTCTCCGCCCGTCTGCTGCATCCCGCCGCTCACAGGAGACACTTGCACCAGTTTTAATTCTTCTTGATCTCGCGGCCGACTCCCCCTAATTCTCTAGCAGATTTCTGTGCCTGCAGGACAGATTCTCACAGTCACAACTTGGTTCTGTCACATCTTTTATTATTTACATTTTGGATACACTGAATGTAATATTTGTGATGCAATAGAATTTCTGATTCTTCAAATCGGCCATTGGCGAAAATGATGGGGGTCTGGAGCCAAACGCAACGCAGAGGCACAAAAATCCTGTTGATCTGATTGTCCGTTTGTCCGTCCATCAAGGGTTGGGCTGCAGGAACACCAGTCTAACTGGAGAAGGCCAGTCCTCCCTCTGGCCCGGTACCCCAAACTCCTGAAGAACCACAGGACTCCCCAACGGAAACGGTCAAATACCTGCAACGGTCAAGTCCACAAAACGCAGGTACACTGGTTGGTTGGACCTCCAGGACCTCCAGGACTCCCAAAGATCCCCCAGGACTCTCCAGGACTTTCCAGGACCCCCAGGATCCTGCTGTGGATAGAACAGGTCCAGTGAGTCACAGCCAGAACAAAAACTACACTGGTTCTCCTGAATCCAAGGTCCAACTCTGACCCGACAGTCTGATGAGTTGCTCTCCATCAACTAAAACTTTAGTAGTTTGACTTTTTTAAAAAGGTTTTGTCAGACCCGGGTTTGACAGGAAAGCAGCTTATGAGAAAGTGAAAAGACATGCAGAGATCATCGGGCCAGGACTCAAACCCATGAATATTATGAGTCCACGCAATGAGGACTCAAGCTTCACCCTGCACCACCGGTACCTATTGGTAGCTATCTGTAGCTATCTGTAGCCATCAGTAGCTATCTGTAGCCATCGGTAGCTATCTGTAGCCATCGGTAGCCATCGGTAGCCATCGGTAGCTATCTGTAGCTATCTGTAGCCATCAGTAGCTATCTGTAGTCATCTGTAGCCATCGGTAGCCATCGGTAGCTATCTGTATCAATTGTAACTATCTGTAGCTATCTGTAGCTATCTGTAGCTATCTGTATCTATTGGTAGCCATCGGTAGCCATCGGTAGCTATCGGTAGCTATCAGCTCTTGGTCCTCCAGGCCACAAAGTCCTGACTCCTCCTTCAGGTTGACAGCATCCCTCCTTTCTGTCGCCCAGCAGGTTTGAGTGTTGATCTGATTTCATTCTGATTTTATGAAATGATGTTCCACGTAACCACAGTAGAACGAGTTCAAGCTCAAATCGGGTGATTAAAACATTCATTTCTGCGCAGAATGAATGTTTTAAGGATTTTTCGTGGGTTTCGGCTGATTTAAGTCACATTGTGCAATTAAAATGTTCACTTTATCCAGACTGAGATAAATATTGCATATTGAGCTGATTATGGAACAGCTTCATCAGAGTGTTTTTAATAATCAGAGGCGGTGGATGACTCTGACTCTCTGTGCGCTTGAATCTGCTACACTGGTCACACTGACAAACAGCTTCTGAAAACTCGTCTGAGGTGCAGAAAGCCCATCAGACGGTCTCAAGTGAGACAATTATAAGTTCTATCTGAGAATTTGCCGCCTGTCTGGTGGCGTACCGAGTCAAGCTCCGGGTGGTGTGTGATTGTGCATCACAGCCATAAACACGCCTTGCACTGCTGAATAACTAACCATCTGATGCGAAATGACGTTTTTTTAGATAAGAACAAATAGGGTCCTCTCCCGTCGCCCTGCAACCCGACACACTCAGGTCCTGCCTGGTTAAACTGTCCCAACTTCTGGGAGCTGATTTCCAATTGCTGCTGTGAGCTTCCAGTGGGAGTGTGGAAAGGTTAATGAATTCAGCGGTGTAAGGCCCCGCTCCCCTTCCAGTGGGCAGAGAGGGCCGGGCAGCATGCTGATGAGGGCCAGCTCCACAGGAGGCCGTCGCTGCCCCCTGAAGGTAGAGGCCTGCAGCTGCAGCGCGTCTCCAAGAGGCCAATAAACAGCAGCTTGGCTGCTGACACTCATTTACATTTCTGCTCTTTGGGTGAATAATTACAGATTAGTAAAGAAAGCTGGGTGGCTGATTTGTTTTAAAGCTTAATAAGTGAAACAATTATACCCAGTTTAGATAATTGTGAAAAATATTTACAGTCAGCATTACCGGCACAGCTGGAATAAACAAACAGAAATGTGACATTTACATATTTCATCACAGGGATTGGGCAATTTATTTAATTTATTGGTGTCAAATGCAATTTAACAGAAGATTAAAATTGTAAACACACATTGGGGTTACAGTAGTGAATTTCTAGTAAGAAAATATGAAAAACAAAGTACTTTATATTCAAATTAAATTAGAAAACCTTTTAAATTTTTACTCTGTCAACTCAAGGAGTCAGAAAAAAAATATGCTTTTAATTAAATTCTGACACAAATGTATTTATGTTATAAATATCCTGAACTGTCTTCATATTTTTAAACAGGGTGACGTGTTATGAAATGTATGTGCAGCATTTCTAATCCTCTTGTCCATCAGGCTGCTTTATAACAACAGATAAATAAACTGAAATCTTACAGGGAACTTTCCAGAACCTCTGGACCTTTCGGTTCTGTGCCACCGGGTTGTGAAGATCCTCACAAATATCCAGAAAACCAAACGACGGGTTGCAGGAAGTATTTCAGGTTCTTCTACTGGATCATGTGACGTCTGTAGAAACAGCCAGTAGATTCTGGAAAAGCATCCCGACTTTCACTGAAAACTGAAAACAGTTTTCTGAGAATGTAAATCCTAAATGTCTGGAAGTTTTTCTGTTGGTGAAGGATTTTTATAGAGCAAATCTAAAATACTCAGAATTTCACACATTGGTCCAATCTGAGTTTTTATGAAATGTTTTCTTTGTCATCCATTTTCATTTCGTCTCTCATTCATTTAATCTGTTTTTGAAACCTTCCCTGCTGGTTTTGGGTCGTTACTGAAGTTGTTTGTGTCTCTGATCCAGTTTCAGGTGAAAACGTCTGGAGGTGATTCTGGAGGCTTCGGTCTGTTGACCTGAAACATGAAGGACAGGTCGGCCCTCGGCGCCGGGCGGAGGTGACCCGTCCTCCACCGGCCCTCGGCGCCGGGCGGAGGTGACCCGTCCTCCACCGGCCCTCGGCGCCGGGCGGAGGTGACCCGTCCTCCACCGGCCCTCGGCGCCGGGCGGAGGTGACCCGTCCTCCACCGGCCCTCGGCGCCGGGCGGAGGTGACCTCGCCTCACCGCCTCGGCGCCGGGCGGAGGTGACCCTGCCTCCTCCGGCCCTCGGCGCCGGGCGGAGGTGACCCGTCCTCCACCGGCCCTCGGCGCCGGGCGGAGGTGACCCGTCCTCCACCGGCCCTCGGCGCCGGGCGGAGGTGACCCGTCCTCCACTGGCCCTCGGCGCCGGGCGGAGGTCCCCCGTCCTCCACCGGCCCTCGGCGCCGGGCGGAGGTGACCCGTCCTCCACCGGCCCTCG
Source organism: Gambusia affinis (assembly GCF_019740435.1). Lineage (NCBI taxonomy): Eukaryota > Metazoa > Chordata > Actinopteri > Cyprinodontiformes > Poeciliidae > Gambusia > Gambusia affinis. The sequence goes on along the minus strand of NC_057871.1, from coordinate 969,971 downwards.
GCGCCGGGCGGAGGTGACCCGTCCTCCACCGGCCCTCGGCGCCGTGTTTCGGGTCGTCTACCTGCTCCCTCAGGTAGACAGCAGGAACTGAGCTGACACATTTTGCTGGCCCACTTTCAGGGGTTTTTTTACATCTGTCTTCGGTTTTCAGTGAAAACTTTCACCCATATAAAAACCTTTATTATGACTGAACTTTGACCCCAGTAAACAAAACGACAGGAGGACGTTTCCCTGTTTGTGTCTGTTTGGATCTTATCAATGAATGTTTCCACATGGTGGAAGAAGATTAGAAATGCTTTTTGACTCTTTTCTTTAACATGGAAGTGGAAACCAGATCTGTGATTAAATATTTAATGGAAAGTTTCATATTAATCTCTAAAGATTGGAGGTAAAATTGACCACAAAAAATGTAAACAAATGAATAAAAGCTGATTGTTGAAGCTGGGGTTACTGAGATATTAAAGAAATTAAGCAAACATTGAAATGAATCATTATTACTTTTATGACAATGAATACATATTTTAATGAGAAATAAATGAAGGGAAACTAATATTCAGCCTGTTATAAATCTGCATTTAGGAAAAATCAATCAACTCATTTATAGTTTATAAATAATGATAGATAATGTTCTTTTATTAGTTTCTTTTATTAGTTTCTTTTTCCACATTAAACATTTCTGTATGAGGACTGTGTTGGTCGCTGCAGCCATGTCTGATGAAAGTGGATCTTTCATTTAGGAAGTAAATTTTCCACCCTGACACAAAACTTGTGTTGCCATATTTACAAAGGATTAGACAGGAGGCGGAGCGGCGCTGCGTCCTCCGCCTGGTAATCTGGTGCAGCAGCACCTGCAGCCAGAAAGGCAGATAAACGCAGCGCCTCGGAGAGAAACCGTTTAAACTCGTCCCTGTTTGCTCAGATATCTGCATGAGAGACGAGTGGAGGATTTGTGTTTGCTGCAACTCGAGCTGCATCTCAACAGCCTGACAGGAGGAGCCGGAGAGCCGGAGAGGGACCTGAACCAGCGACCAGAAAGAACCTCCCAGCAGGCTGCATGTTTCTGCCCTCACTCCCCCAGCACACACACACACACACGCACGTACACACACACGTACACACACACACACACACAGCCGACTGCTTGTAAATCACAGCCATGCACATGCAGCTCTGTGCCGAACCGCAGCCGGTCAACGCTACATCAGGTGGAAGAAAATCCAATTTATTTGATTGGGATATTGTTTGCATAGCAGGCGCAGCAGCTATTACCGCCATGATTAAAACAATCAGTCCAAACCGATCCAGTGGAAGCCAGCAGAGCAGAAACCACATTACTGGAAGCTGAAGAGATGTTTAACAATGCATCTTTGCAATGAGGTTGTTTTAATTATTTTTTATGTCGTTCCGACACGAAAACATCAAAACAGGATAAAATATTCCTGTCCACGAGAAGCCATTCACAGAGAGCTCGAGCTAAGAGATGATATTCCATCATAATATTATGACTTTTATGGAAAACCAAATCGGAATTATGGCTTTAGAAAAACTCATCAAATTAGCAGCAAGAAATATTTTAAATTGTTTCAAATAAAAAATGTTCATTGTCAGAAGAAGAAGATCAGTGGCTGTTTCACAAACGTTACTTCTGGTTCAGAGTCTCTGCAGTGGGAACCCAGCCGTCTTTGTCGTTCCCTGACTCTGTCGTTCCCCAACTCTCCTTCGTTCCCTGACTCCATCGTTCCCTGACTCTCCATCGTTCCCTGGCTCTCCATCGTTCCCTGACTCTCCTTCGTTCCCTGGCTCTCCATCGTTCCCTGACTCTCCTTCATTCCCTGGCTCTCCATCGTTCCCTGACTCTCCTTCGTTCCCTGACTCTCCATCGTTCCCTGACTCTCCATCGTTCCCTGACTCTCCATCGTTCCCTGACTCTCCATCGTTCCCTGGCTCTCCATCGTTCCCTGACTCTCCATCGTTCCCTGACTCTCCATCGTTCCCTGGCTCTCCATCGTTCCCTGACTCTCCTTCGTTCCCTGACTCTTCTTCGTTCCCTGACTCTCCATCGTTCCCTGACTCTCCATCGTTCCCTGACTCTCCATCGTTCCCTGACTCCATCGTTCCCTGACTCTCCATCGTTCCCTGGCTCTCCATCGTTCCCTGGCTCTCCATCGTTCCCTGACTCCATCGTTCTCCAACTCTCCATCGTTCCCTGACTCTCCATCGTTCCCTGACTCCATCGTTCTCCAACTCTCCATCGTTCCCTGACTCTCCATCGTTCCCTGACTCTCCATCGTTCCCTGGCTCTCCATCGTTCCCTGACTCTCCTTCGTTCCCTGGCTCTACATCGTTCCCTGACTCTGTCGTTCCCCAATTCTCTGTCATTCTCCAACTCTCCATCGTTCCCTGACTCCATCGTTCCCTGACTCCCCATCATTCCCTGACTCTCCATCGTTCCCTGACTCTCCATCGTTCCC